>NW_026585580.1:0-28739 GCF_907164565.1 Psammomys obesus | reverse complement strand
CTATCTATCTATCTATCTATCTATCTATCTATCTATCTATCTATCTACTATCTATCTTTGATCTACCTACCTGTTATCTCTCTCTCTCTCTATCTTTCTTTCTACTTATCATCTCTCTGTCCATCTGCCCACACATCCATCCATCTGCTCACCCATGAGTTTTTCCATTTCCTTTGTTGGACTGGCCAGTATAGACAACAGGGCAGATGCCTGAAGGCCATGGTTTACAGAGCGTCAGCTCAGTCAGCACAATAATGGACAAGGTCTCATTCTGAAAACAGTCTTGTGTGACTGTGGAAGCTTTTCTTGGGAAGCTGCATTTCTCTGTTCTTAATTTCATGCAGCTGCAGATGAGTGAAAAACACTTTTGAGCTTGGTGCTGAGGGAATCTGAAGTAAGGTGGGGATGGAGGAAAACAAATCCAGTTAGTGTTTGGATTGGGGGTGGGGGGCTAGCCAAAGCGCAGTAGCCTCTTCCTGTTGGGTTCTGTAAAGGAAATACCGCCCTCCCCCCCACGAGAAGCCTATTTGTGACTCTGTAACAGATTCCCTAGGTCCCTGAATGTCAGGAGAATGTCAGGTGCCATAATTATTATTTCCTCAATGCAATTCACAGACCTATGTGCCAGACTCAAAGGCACAGAGTGTCATAGATGGTGGTGTATCCTCTACCAGGATAATGGGCACACCTAAACTACATGTGCTCCCCCCTCTCACATGTCAGGGTCACACATTCTTTCCCTGGAATGCAGGAATTTCCCTGGAATAAGGGTCATGAAACTTCCCCCTTGCTCTGAGGCTTATACGGATGGAAACCCACTCTGCATGGGCACCTAAAGTCTCACCAGAATGCCCACCACACTGCTGTTAGTGTGTCTGACTGTTCATGGCAATAATAACTTGTCCTCTGTGCTCTGGTCTGCTGAGAGCAGGAACCAAGCTGACAAAGCCCCCACTGTAGGGGCAGGTCTGAATGAAGAACTTGCCTCAGTTGAAGTATGTCTCAGCACCTGTCTCTTTCAGACCAGAATTTTCTTCTTCTCTCATGTTATCTTTAAGAGATCCATTCTACATTTGGAGTGGAGATATGTTTATTTACATAAAAGAGTTTAATTGGGGTTACCCTGCACAGAATATACTGTACTGGAAGCCATAGGTGGTCTAATACAAAGCCTGGTGCCAGGTATGGTATACCACTCCCAAGTGGTAGTCAGGGGTGTCCAAGAGACCCTGAAAAAATATAGCTATTTCCACTGCTTTTGGTTGCCCGTAAGAACTCGATAGTAAGAACCCAGTGTTGAAGATACTGCATCGTTTGGTCACAGAATATGGAGAAACCAAGTTGATCCTGACCAGGAAGACTCCTTGCTGCTGGCTCAATGGTCTTACCCAATTGTGAACCCTGTGAACTACAACAGTGATCAATGGGGCAAGATATGCCCATAGATGCAATATTGGCATGAATGTTATTGGGATCATGAACTGCTTTCTGATTTTAGGCTTACTCTGTAGGAGGAAAATACATTCCTGGTACTGTAAATGTGGTCAAGAATTCATGGTTGGGAGCTCAGAGGTCTTGGGTAAGAACCTACCACTAACACTGTACTTAATAAACATTATCTCAAACTTCCCTCTAAATTTTGTATCTACATACCCATAGACTAGTGCAGCTCTCAGACTGTTTCTTTGTACAGAGGACCATAGTTGGCAAGAAACTCATTACTGATCAAAATTCAGAAAGCAAGGGTCACAAATGGGAGGGACATCTCAGTCACAAACGGGACATCTATATCCCACCCCTACCACCAAGGTTCAAGGACCGTCAAGGTTAGAGGTTGGGAAGAACCAGAATGAAACAGTTTCCCGGACTGGACAGGACCTTTGCACTTAAGACCTCATAGTGGCTGTTTGGCTAGCACAAGACCAAGCTAGTCAACATTATAGCATGGAACAGGGAGACAGGCCCATGAGACCCCACCACTAAGTGAGGTGCTAGGGGCAGTTGGCGGCTTCTAGGAAAAGGAGAGTCAGTTTACTTTAAGGGTGTGCCCCTGAAAAGGTCATCACACTGCAACGGATGGCTCAATGCATGAATGTATGGGCAACGCAAATCAAACTGAGTGGGTTATTAAAACAAAACAAAACAAAACAAAATTGCATGCAGCTCGGAGCGGCTAGGAAGGTGGAACATGAGTCTGAGAGGTATTGTGGGTGAATATCATCAAAACACAACATATGAAAATCTTAAAGAATTAAGAAAATATTATATTTAAAAACATAAGGAGAGCAAAAACAGTACCCACCATAGTGTGTTCACGGGACAGAGAAGAGAGACCAGTTCTATTTCCTTAAACTCTGGGTTACAGGCCAGACTAGAGGTCCCATGACCAGCAGCTGCCCTTCAAAGGCATGTCCAACTGCAGTCCTGGGCAAATTTAGTTAGTTACCTGTGCTTAATGTTATCAGGAAGGAACTGTAAAGCAAATGCTATTTCTACATGCTTTGTAAATCCAGAATCTCTAGAAAAGTATTCTTAAAAAAAAAGCAGCGTTGCCACCGTGCTGTCTAGTTTTATGTTAACTTGACACATGTTAAAGTCGTCTGAGAGGAAGGAGCCTCAACTGAGAAAATGCCTCTATAAGAATGGGCTGTAGGCAGAACATTTTCTTAATTAGTTATGACAGGGGGAAAGACCGCCCCATTGTTGGTAGAGCCATTCCTGGGATGGTGGTCCTGGGTTCTATAAGAAAGCATTCTGAGCAAGCAGAATGAGTAAGCCAGGAAGCAGGACCTCTCAATGGCCTCTGTGTCAGCTCCTGTCTCTGGGTTTCTGCCCAGTTTGAGTTCCTGCCTTGACTTGTTTCAGTGGTGGGCTGCAATATAGACGTGCAAGTCAAATAGACACTTTTCTCCCTAGCTTGCTTTCGGTCCTTGTGTTTCATCACAGCAATAGAAACCCTCACTAGGACAGCCACCAATAACAACAAATACCTTTATACTTGACACAAAGTATTGGGCCTAGCTCCTGTAATTTGTTTTTCTTTGAAGAATGATACAGTTGGGAACTTCACTCATGTTTATTAGTCCTTATGTTTTTTTTCTGTGAATTACCAGCTATTTTTTTTTTCTGGACCTGGAAATGAATGAAAATGTTTCCATGCTGACATTTAGTACTATCTGGGAGATTCTTAATATTTATAAGGGAATGGACCCAGTGTGTGAGGCATGGCTCTGGCCTTATAGGAAATCTATTAGCTGTGGGTGGAGGAATTCTCTTAAGCTGGGCGTTAGGACTGGGAAGCTCAGAAAAAAGGAATGTGAGTTCAGGGTCAGCGGGGTTACACAGCAAGACCTACTTCCAAAAGACAGACAAAACACGCAAACACAACATAAAAATTGAAAAGTGGAGGAGCGCAGGTGAGCCAGCTCCAATGGCGTGAGCGCTGGCCCTGTCCTTCACCTACTGCAGCTCTTGGGAGAGCGGGCCCCATGCTTTGGGCAGCACAGTGAAGCTGGCTCTAGAGGCATGGGTGCAGGTGAGCTGGCCCAGAGGACATTAGAGAGCTGACCCTCCTTCCTGGTGGTGGTGGCATTAGGTAGCCTAGTTGGAACAATGCTATAGAGCTTGCCTTGATGGTACAGATAAGGGAAAGTCAGGTCACTGACCAGATCAGCTACCACTCAGGCCCAGATCCAGGGCTTTGAGTTGGCTCACCCCGCAATATACATCATCTGTGAACTGTGAAAGGACTGGTCCTGCTGATCCAAAGCTGCAATATCTCCATGACACGAAGTAACGACCGGTGAGGACCCAATGTTGATGGTCTGACAGAAGCCAGAGGCCTTGAACCGGGGGCCGATGACTCACTGCAATGGACATTTGTAGGTGAGGATGTGTGGACAGAGGGATGCACTGTGACACACTGTAGCTTCCACTACAAGATGTTTTCTAGGCTTTGTTATATTTATTTTTGTTTGTTTTTTATTTTTCTTTGTGTGGATAGGTTGCAAGGGTAAAGGGGACAGGGAGATGAGTGGGACTGGGGTGCATGGTGTGAAAGTCACAAAGAATCAATATTAAGTTTTTTAAAAAAGAAATGAATAAAAAAAGAAAATAAATGAAAAGAAAATCTCCAAAGTGGATCAACTGAAAATGAGTGTCCCAGAGTGCTCGTCACAGTCCACTGAACTCTTTATGATGCTGCTGGGTATTCGGAAAAGAGTAGCTCACCAGATTTTTCTACTGCATTAATTCTGTTCTGTATTAACCTACTGATTCCCTGCCTACTACCTTTGACAAGATTCTTCATTATTAGGGGAGGAGGACCTCCCCTATCAGTGGACTTGGAGAGGGGCATGGGAGGAGACGAGGGAGGGAGGGAGGGTGGGATTGGGAGTGAATGAGAGAGGGGACTACAGCTGGGATACCAAGTTAATAAACTGTAATTAATGTAAAAATAAAAAAATAATAAAAAATATTCTTTGTTCTTTCACCATCCCTGTTTTCAGGTGAGAAAAATGAAGATCGTTATGTTCAGTGTGCCTTAAGTCACATTGCCGTCGGGCTTTAAAGTTACTTCTTGAACACAACAATTTGCATGAGGGACCTCACTTCTTCCCCTCTAAGCTGCTCTGGCATCACACATATATGATATTTCATCACACATGTGTAGCATCTTTTAATTCCAAGCGGAGGGCTCAGTGTACCCAGGGCAGCCTTTGCTTACTTCTTACAATTCATTGAGACACCTCTCATGGAAGAGCCCTCCCACAGCCTTTCGGGTACTCTGTATTTTCCATACTCATGGTATTCTTCTTCCCTTGTCTGTATCTGAGGTCTGTGAGTTGACACCTGTCTCTATTCTGCTCTTCACTCTATCCTCAGAGCCTGGCATATTTGCTAGTGGTACTAACGTGTCTGAGCGCTCACTGGTTAAAGTTCATCCTCATTTATCTTCCTCTCAGAAAGATGCTATTTCTTCCCTCTCTGCAGAGTAAGGCTTAGAGAGGTTAAGGAAATCTAGTTGAAAGTAACACGTGGCTGAGACAGAATTTGAACCTGGCCTTTCTTATTCTCAGTGAACATCTAGCATGGGCAATCTGCTGCCTTGTAGCAGATCTCAGACCTACAAGGCTAGGGTTTAAGGACTCAGGAGGTTATGTTTGGTCATTCTATGTGGCAGCATTCTGCAGCAAACTTTCTGCTTCTGCTCCCTTGCTCCCGCGAGGGCTGTGTACAGCCACTGGCAGCATCATTTAAGATGGAAAGACGAGCATTCTCTTTCTTGGGGTCACATCAGACACATACAGCTCTCTGTTCTGTATAAACCTGGCCGTTTGCTCTAGGTTGCATCTCTAAAGGCTTCATTGATGGCTGTTGACAGGAGCACAGAGACGAGAAGCTGTTGTTTAATGAGGTAGAGTTGCAGTTTTGTGAGATAAGGTTCCGAAAGTCTACTACACAGTTGGTCTGAACTCGCCACATAAAAATGATTAAGACAGGAAATTTCATGCTGTGTGTTTTCATTTTTTTTTAAACAACAGATACAAAATTAAAATCAATTAAACATGAGGTAAAATAATTCAAGACTATTCTCTGAACTTTTGTCTTTCTTTCCTCAAGTGTATAGGGTCATAGTCTGTGGACAGTTGCCTCTTCTGATGGACACATCTATGCAGGAAATCTGGTTTGGGGGCAAATCCTATAATCTTAATCTCTCAATTGGTATTATTACCTCAAAATGCTTAGTAATGGCATACATGTTAACAGTGAGTTCTTCTGTGTTGATATTCTCGCAGGCAGCGTATGTTTTAAAGTGACAGCTATTTGGGCTCTGCCAGGACTGTCCAAAGTCTGGTGCCTTGGGGTGCCCAGTGCTTTGAAGTGAGGGAGATGGGGGGGGCTTAGGAATGGGTCTGAAGAGCATTCTCTCTCTCCCTCCCTCCTGGTCTGCCTTTTCCTCTAAGCAGGTGGCAGAAGCTGGGATTTCTCTTCCTCTTTCTGCAAGTGTGGACCACTCACAGAAATTAGAACTCCTTGCTTCTAAAATAAAGTGGAAGACCCAGAAAGACCTGTGATTTTTCTCTTCTCTCTGGAGGTCCTCCAGCGTTCTGTACCTGTGGGAAGGACCATAATACGAAGGAGCAATTGGAACAAAGGGGTCTTTCTGAACACACACTTTTACCAACAGCTCATTACCCTCCCCCCTTTTTCCTTCGGCATGTCTTTTCTTCTGTTATGCTTCCCTGTGCATATCTGCCATTTCTCGCCAGACTTAGCACAAAAACGGACAGTTTCCCTGCGTATTTGAGTCTTCATTTCTGAAGGTCTGCATGTCACTTAACTTCGTTAAATAAATGTATTTCCTGTTCGCCTGTCATTTGTCACAGTTGTGTCTGCTCGACGTGGTGACAAACAAGGAAGCCTGTTGCTATTCTCCTTCCACCAAGTTCCAGAGGATAAAAGCAATTGATCGTCTCCACTCTTCAACAGGCCCTCCCATACACCTACCTGCTTCGCAGACACTGTGAAAAGATTCCCCTGACGCTTCACATGCAGTAAGGATTCTCTTGAGTCTGAGCTGTCTTTCCTGTTGTCAACTGCTGTCACCTGGTGGCAAGTTTGAGGAATAACAGAAGTCACCAGTACAGACAGTAATTTGTTCATGTTTGGAAACATGTGCCTCCAGCATATGAACATTAGGTGGCTCTTGACAAAACCCCAATTTATTAGCACATCCCATCCCATCTCAGTTTGGGTTATAACACCAATAACTACTATTCACTGGACACGTACTGATAACCAGGATCATCGTAAGTGATTCACATTGATTGTCTTAGTTATTGTTTACGAGAGACCCTGTGCTACTTAGTTTTATGTCAACTTGACACAAGCCAGAGTCATCTGAGAGGAGGGAACCTTAACTGAGAAAATACCTCTGTGAGATTGGGCTGTAAGCAGACAAGCCTGAAGGGCATTTTCTTAATTAGTGATTGACTGAGTGGGACAGCCCATTGTGGGTGGGGACACCCCTAGGCTGCTGGTCCTGGGTTCTATACTAAAGTAAGCTGTGCAAGGTGTGGGCAGTTTGAATGGGAACGATACCCGTATGTTTCTATATTTAAATGCTTGGCCCACAGGGAGTGAAAATGTTTGAAAGGATTAGAAAGATTAGGAGGTATAGCCTTGTTGGAGAAGGTGTGACCTTGCTGAAGGAATTGTGTCATTGAGGGTATGCATTGCCAATTCATGTAGCAATGGCTCATGCCTTTAATTCCAGCACCTAGGAGGCAGAGGCAGGCAGATCTCTGTGAGTTTGTGGTGAGCCTGTTTTGCAGAGCAAGTTTCATGACATCCTGGGTTACACGGAGAAACCATATCCATAAAACAAAAACAAAATCAGAGAAAAAAGCTCATGCTAGGCCCACTGTTAGTCTATCCGCCTCAGGCCATAAAGCTCTCAGCTACTCCAATACCTGCATCATATGTCTGCCTGCCTCTCACCATGCTCCCTGCCATGATGATAATGGACTAAGCCTCCGAAACTGTAAGCAAGACCCCAATTAAAGAGTTGTCTGGGTCAAGGTGTCTTCTCACAGCAAGAGAACACTAAGACACAAGCCATGAGGAGCAAGCCAGCAATCAGGATTCCTCCATGACCTCTGCATCAGCACCTGCCTCTACTCTTACGTGGCATTTTGAAACAGTTGTTCCTCTAACATTTAGAAAACGTACTGAAATACACCGAAAGGAGTGCAGAGACCTTTGACAATGGGACACCATTGCTCTTATATTTGGAATAGAATGATTTAGATTTAAAGGAACACATTTTCTTTAAGACCTTTAAAACTTTTTTTTCTCTCTTCTTCATTTCTCATTTCTTTGTGGTTAGTTTAACAGAGACAATAAATAAAAAGATCCTATATAATTCATTTTGAAATCCATAACCACACTGTTTGCCTACCAAAATAATAGTGATAATTTTAGACATATTTATAGGCTGTGCTGTTTTTTTTTTTTGTTTTGTTTTGTTTTGTTTTGTTTTTGTCATATGATCTCAACTGTGCTGTTGTCTGTTTATAGTACATAGAGTCTTTGGGAGTTTTAGTCATGGGTGGTAATTTTATTGCAAATATTGAAGCCTGTACTCATTTCTGCACGGCAGCAGCACTTTAAATGTCCTGTAACTGCTGAAGGGATCCACGTGTTCTTGATGGAGGAGCATTCTACATGAATCACACTCTAGTGTAGACTTAGATTTTCCACCAAACCTACTTTATTTAGGGTTCTTAAACACCTTTACCTCCCTTCCAACCCCTGTCCCCAACCTTAGATAGGAGATTAGTAGGGAAAATGGCTGTAGACCTATTTTATCTACTTCCTGATGATTAGGGTCGACGAGCCTTTAGGGGATTACCAAACTCAGCCCTCAGGATACCAGCAGTCCAGTCCAAAAGCCAACACTAAGCAGCAACATGAGAGAGCTCACAGCTAGTCTCCAGCAAAACATCACATGACAAAACTGAGTCTGCAAAGAAACCAGAAACTTCACTAGGGTTTTTGGTCCTACAGAATATTCACTTAAATATAAAATTGTCTTTTCACTCACCAATTTCCCCATTATTAGATCCAGAAAATCTTGGCTGGTAAGTTAAATGGCTTGGGAGAGCTATAGGCAGTTGTTTAGGCACTCAGAGCCTTTATTGTTCTAACATTTGTATTTCAGACTTCCAATGTTCAACGTCCTGATAGCCCATTCTACAAGTGATCTATGCTTTTAATTGTTCAGCCTTTCATTTCACTTTCACGACTGTTTAAGGCATGGTAAATATGCTTCTGTCTCCCAGCCCTGACTGCACAGGGAGATACTAAGAGACTGAGAGGGGTGGGAAACAAGATTGGTCAGATAGGTATATTCATAGAAAAGGTCTTTTTTTTTTTAAATTTCATTGTTAAGAGTATATTCAGAGTTTGAAGAGATGGCTCAATGTCTTCCAGAGGACCTAGGTTAAATTTCCAGCACCCACCATGACAGCTCTCAGTCATCTGAAATGCCAGTCTTAGAAGATCTAACACCTTCTTCTGGCCTCTGGGGGCACCAGGTACACACACAGTGCACATGCATACATGCATGCAATCACTGATACACATACGATAATAATCTCGAAAACAAAGAAAGAATACAGTCAATGTTCTTTTAAAAATTGTGTGTGTGTGTGTATGGGTAAACACACGTGAGTACACCTGTAGAGGCCAGAGATTGACTTTGAGTGTCTTTATTTATCACTGTCTATCTTAATTTTTGAGACAGGGACTCTCAGTGAGCCTGAGGCACACCATTTTGTCTACCCTGGCTGGACAGGAAGTCCCAGGGATCGGCCAGTCTCCTCCTGTCCTCACTTTCCATCTTGATCTGGGATCACAGGTATATGCTGCCAGGCTAGGCTTCTTTGTGGGATGTGATGAGCCAAACTAAGGTCCTCCTGTTTGCACATCTATTATTGTACCCATTGAGCCATCTCCCTAGCCCCAAGAGTCTTTACAACTTATTTTTAGCTCATAGGGTTGAACTAATCATTCTCAGCATATTGAACACCAATGCCAGCTTCTCTGAGGATCACCTTTCTTAGACCCTCTTCCTTTCCCATTGCATCTCTGTATCCTTATCTCCCCGCATCGTGTCCAGGGATGCATCAAAAGGAACCTAATGTATCTGGTTTTGCTTTTATGACTTTTTGCAAAATATATGTTGTTTTATGCAAAAAACTTACTCAAGTGATGCTCTGCTGTAGATTCTCACTACTTTTATTTAATTTCCTCTGGTGCTGTAAGGGAAGCCAAGTTGCTGAGTACACACAGTGATCATTGTCTTTCAGCCCATGATGATATCACTTTCCAGATATCATTGTGTCCTTCTAGTGATGGATTTCAGGTTAATGTCAGCTTAATAAGTAACTGTGCATTCTCTTATGAGCCAAAAGAGTGAGAATTTCTTTAAGTTATCTTGTACATAAGAGAGGAAGTCTTGACTCATAAAGTTTGGCTCTATTTATCTGTCAGTGTATACCAACCTCCTAGTCTACAGCTTGTGAATTCTACCTGAGCTAAGACTTTCCTTTACGAGATACTAAGACTTACCAGAAAACCATAGCCCTCAGTTAGGTTAGTGTGGTATGGATGCTAAAAGGAAAATTATTAGTGAACCTAGATATAGCCCTGAATGCATAGGGAAAACTTATGTTTTTTTTTTTTTTTAGAGTCCCTATGTTGGTAGAAAATCATGATGCAGATAAAGTTACTTCTTATCCAAAGAATGAAGCTTGATTTTCCTCCACCATTAAATACAGAGGGAGGTAGGCTCCAGGTGGGCATTTGTATGTGAGAAGGACAGTTGTACAGTCTATACAATAACAGCTCCAGCACTTTGACACCTGCGTTGAGTAATATAAATCTTAAAAATCTCTAACCATGAAGTAGAATTATGATGTATGATATGATGAGTATGATTACAACAAGATGGTGAATTTCTCCCCAACAGCTACACCAAGGAAAGGAAGTATGTGGACATTTGAATATGTCTAAAATTATCAGTGTGGTTTTGGTAGACAAAAGAATAGTGAAAAAAAAATTTAAATAAATTCTACAGGTTTTTTTTTTTTTATTCTTTCTTTTCTTTTTTTCTCCTGCTAGCTCTATTGGGTTAGCCACAGAAAGAGGAGTGGGAAAAGGAAAGAGGGGCAAAGAGATGGAGGGAGGGGTGAGATTATAGGAAATATGTTATCTTTGAGCTCCACTCTCTTCCAAGTATAAAAGCAGCGATTCTCCAATGACAAAGGGAAGGGATTCAGAGACCTCTCAAAGTAAGAAATGATAATTGCAAGTTTAAGCAATGTATTTATAATGTGCATTAAATCCAACCACTTAGCATAAAGGAAGAAATCCTCAGAGCTAACGAGCCTAAAGAGAGAGATTTTAAAAAATTAGCTGTAATAAGAAAGATGGTCATGAAAACAGTAGCGAGAATCACTTGGCACATGCCAACATTTAGTGCTGCATCTGGGAACTGCACATCCCTCTCAAATGCAGATCTCTTGTTTTAATTTTTAATGTGTGTGTGTGTGTGTGTGTGTGTGTGTGTGTGTGTGTGTGTGAAAGAGAGTTGAAATTGAAGGAACTGAAAAGGGCACCAGGAGAGGGGGATACAGAGATCTTAAGGACTGGGGTCCATGAGGCTAATGGAATATATGTGAGTGGGGAGAGGGTCACTGAGGAAAGGAAGGGTACACACAGAGGGTGGGCAGGGGATAGGGAAGGAGGGTCAATAAAACTAAAATATTTATCAAAATGCCACCAAGAAACCTGTTACCTAGTGTGTGAATTAACAAAACAAACAAACATACAAAACTCCAAATACAACCAAAGTTTTCTTTAAACAAATCCCTGGTAGATACTGGGCAGTTTTTTTTTTTTTTTTTTTTTTTAAACATCCAATCTCATGCTATAGCTTCTTGTTCATATCTCAGCAGGCTAGGAAGAGGAACAGACTTTCTACTAAAGCAAAAAACAGTTGCTAAGATTTTTGAGATGCCTTTTCTGTACCTATTGAAACAATTGTCCTTTAAATCTATTCAGTTTTTTATGGGGATGGGTGGGGGTGGGTGGGTGCTGGGGATCAAACCTAGGGCCTTGCAGAATGTTCCATTCTTTATTAATGGACCAGATCACATTGACAGGCTACCATAACATTGACCCATCTTTACCATTTCTAAGTAGGAAATCCGCTGGGCCAAGATATAGCTCTCATTGTTCTATTGTATTTTGCAGTTCACAAATTATTAGTTCACAAATATTTTACCTGGGACTATCACATTTCTATTCAAAAATGGAAGTAAAAAAAATAGAGTGGCTAGACAGATGACTCAGTGAATAAAGCACTTGCTGCTGTTCCAGAGGACTTGGGTTCAAATCCTAGCACCCACTTGGTGGTTTACAACTGTCTATAACTACAGTTCCAGGGGGTCTGATTCCCTCTTCCGGTCTCTGTAGGCATACATGTGGAGCACAGACAATGCCCGTACATGTAAAATAAAAAATATAAAAAAAAGAACGTGTTCTACCATGCTTTTTTATTTGTTTGTTTTCTCAAGACAGGGTTTCTCTGTGTAGCCTTGGCTGTCCTGGACTCACTTTGTAGACCAGGCTGGCCTTGAACTCACAGAGATCCACCTGCCTCTGTCTCCCTGAGTGCTGGGATTACAGATGTGTGCCACTGTGCCCAGCTGAGGAGTTTCTTTTCTTTTTTTAATTTAGGAGTATTTTTTTTATACTAGTAAAGTACCCTACAACCCAAGGAGCTTAATGGAGACACCAGTTAATACTCAGCTCCTTAATCACTCCCCAGATGCTGTTAGTTCAGGCTGCTCACTTGTTTATGCTCTTTTCTCTTGAAGCTGGTGTAGATGGGAAGTTTGCTGGCCCAGTCCCTTTACTATTTTAGCCACTGTGAAGCCCAGCAACTCTGCTGGAAGGACCAAGTGAAATTTCTGGAAACCATGGAGGCACTTAAGGTTAGGTGGAAATCATGGCGGCACTGAGAGAGCAGAAGGAAATGCATAGAATCAGCTCCATGTGTGAGCTGATGACTGCTGAGATGCAGAACATGGGCTGGGCAACCCAGTGAGCTGGAAGCAGGGAGGGCTGTGAAGGCAAGAGAAGAAAATCAGCTATCAGAGGAATACCAGTCACACATACAGGATCTTACAATTTTACTCTTCACAGTGTAAGAAAATTTTGTAAAATTTTGCCTCTTGCTAATTCTTCAAACTGGGTCTCCTCCAGGTTCTTTGGAATTCCCCTTCAACAAAAGGTGCTTCTGTGCCTCATTGTTGGTGACAGAGATCTGGTGGTAAGAAGGAGTTGTCTCTACCAGCAGGCAACTTATTTGGAAAACACAGAGTTTCAAATATAGTACTTGCTTTCTGAATTAAAAAGAATTTACTTTCCGGGGCTAGAGATGGATCAGTGGTTAAGAGCACTGACTGCTCTTGCAGAAAACACAAATTCGAGTCTCAGCACCCACAGGGTGACTCCAAATCATGTATCACTTCAGTTCCAGGGGATTCAATGTTCTTTTATGGCCTCCCTGGCACCAGACATGCGTATGCAGTGAACAGAAATACAGGCAGGTAAAACACCCCTATCCATAAGACAGAAATAAATCTCAAAAAAAGAAGTTTTAAAAATCAGAAGTGGGAAATAGTAAGAGCTGGAGGGAAATAGCAAGAGCAACAGAACCAGGAAATTTGAACACAGGGAACTTCCCAGAGACTCATACTCCAACCAAGGACTATTCATGGATAGGGCCCCTGCACAGATGTAGCCCATGGCAGTTCAGTGTCGAAGTGGGTTCCATAATAATGGGAAGAGGGACTGCCTCTGACATAATCTGATTGGCCTATTCTTTGATCACCTCCCCCTGAGGGGGGAGCAGCCTTACCAGGCCATAGAAGATGACAATGCAGCCACTCCTGATGTGATCTGATAGGCTAAGATCAGAAGGAAGGAGAACAGGACCTCCCCTATCAGTGGACTTGGGGAGGGGCATGTGTGAAGAAGGGGGAGGGAGGGTGGGACCGGGAGGAGAGGAGAGAGGGGCTTATGGGGGGGGGATACAAAGTGAATAAAGTGTAATTAATAATAAAAAATAAAAAAAATCAGCATCCTTCTTCTTTTCTCTCTGTCTTGCTACTCTTCCATACCCCTTCATGTCCCAGCATGCATACAACTCTGTACATGTGTGCTCTGATGATGAAAGTACACGCCTAAAAGAGAGGGACTGAAATTGAATATGTCATTTTGAAAGGCTGGAAGCCGAAGGAATGCCTGTAATACAAGGAACTTTTGTTCACTCACTCCTTTTGTTTGAGTGCAGGAGATTCCACTGGCCTGTCCTCAGGGACCTAGCAGTTGCTTACATCATCACCTGTGAGGTCCAACAGGTACGTGCTGCAGATAAAAGGGACTCACCTGCCACTGAAACTCTGTTCCCAGTGTTCTCTCTTCCCCTCTTTCAGTCCTTCTCTGTGCCCCCTCTTCTCTGCCCTCATGGCTGTGTTCCTGGCTGTGTTCCTATCTGTCTGCCTGTCTATATGTCTGCCTTTATCCCATCTCCAGGCCCTCACTCCTCTCCTTTCCCCCAATAAACTTCCTAATATCAGATCTGTTGTTTGGGCACTTCCCCTCCAGGCTCCCTTTTCACAACTTAACGTGGCTCCTGTTTGTAGTTCTAGATAGTTTCCCATCATCTCTTTGTACTTGTTTTATTTATCTATACACAGTCTTGGAAGCACAAATGAGAGAATGAGAGAAAACTTAACATTTGTCTTTCAGAGGTTGGCTTATTTTGCTTGATATGGTTATTTCCAGTTATATCCATGCTCGTGAAGACAATATGACTTTGTTCTTTACGGCTGGAAACACTTTTACAGTGTAGACATACAGACCAGGTTTTTCTGCTTTCCTGTTGTTGGACACCTGGGTTGGCTCTGCCACATGGGCGTTGTGAATAATGCTGCTATCTGCACTGATATGTAATTCTGTCTGTGCAGGGATGGCTTGGAGTCCTTCAGGTGGATGTCCGAAGGGGAGGGACAGCTGGGCTACTTGATAGGTAATTTCTTTCTTTCTTTGTTGTTTTGTCTTTGAGAAACCTCTATATTGACTTCCATCGTGGCTAGGCTAGTTAATATTTCCAAGAATATATAAAGGTTCTCTTTTCTCCGCATCCTTGTCAGAATTTATTGCCATTTGTTTTAATGATTGCCATTCTCATACGGGCTAGAGTTGTGTTTTTCTTACGACTAATAAAGTTTGACATTTTATCAGTGCTTATTGGCCACTTACATTTCCTTTAAAAAATATTATTCATTTTATTAGCTCATTGGTTTGTTGGGTTGTTTGACTGCATGTTGTCTAGTTTTTCAGTTCTTTGGTAGCCACAATCAAAAGAAACGAAGCCAGATCCCTGTTTCTCACCTTCTGCAAAAATCAACTTCAAATAATGAAGATCTGAATGTAAAACTCAAAACTCTAAAACTGTTGGAAGAAGAAAGACAGCGCTTCCTGGTACAGGCATGGGAAGGACTTTCTGGATAGGACTGTTGCTCAGGAAATAAGGTCAACAGTTGATTACATAATTCTGTATTAGGGTATCAGATCCCCTGGAATTGGAATTACAGACAGTTGTGGACTGCTATGGGGAAGCTGGGAATTGAACTCAGGTCCACTGGAAAAGCAGCCAGTGCCCTCAACAGCAGTCTCTCCAGTCCCTTATTTTACATAGTTCAAGAATCTCCTTGACAGCAAAGGACTCATTCAACTGAATGGCAGTAGTGGATATGTGATGGGAGACGATCTTTGCAGGCTATGTGTTTGAGGAACTACTTTGAAGAGCCATTGTGAAAAGACTACTGGTATAGTTCAGGTAGAATGGAAGAAACAGGTATGAATCTTTGGCTCTTTTTCAAAAATAGTTTCCTGTGATCTGCCCACATGACCTTCAGTGTGTTCTCTGGAGGTAGAGAGAGAAAGCTGGGATTTTATCGAAAAGAATTTAGAGGTGGTACTGTTAGTATTGATTGGGTTAATTTTCTCTGCTAAAGAATTAAAAGACTAGGGTCACCATCATAGACTCCTGGAAGCCTTCTCCAGCTCAGAGATTGTCCCCAGAGATTTCCATCTCTCTCCTAGCTCTGCCCCTATTTCCACTATACCTAGTCCCCACCTTTGTTCCCCTCCTCATCCAGTTTCCTTCTCCAGCTACTTCAGAAGTCTATTTTATTTCCCCTTCTGGGTGAGATTCAAACATCCTCCCTTGGCCCTTCTTGTTACTTAGTATCTTTGAGCCTGCGGCTTGTAGGATGGCTACCCTGTATTTTATGGCTAATATTCACTTATAAGTGAGTATATACCATGTGTGCCTTTCTGGGTCTGGTTACCTCACTCAGGATGATATTTTCTAGTTCCATCCATTTGCCTGCAAATTTCATGATGTCCTTGATTTTAATAGCTGTGCAGTATTCCATTGTGTAAATGTGCCACATTTTCTTTAACCATTCTTTGGTTGAGGGACATCTAGGTTGTTTCCAGTTTCTGTCTATTACAAATAAAGCTGCTATGAACATAGTTGAGCTAGCTAGTGTCCTTGTAGTATGGTAGAGCATCTTTTGGCTATATGCCTAGCGGTTGTATAGTTGGAGCTTGAGGTAGAACTATTCTCTATTTTCTGACTCCAGATTGATTTCCAAGGTGGTTGTACAAGTTTACACTCACACTAGCAGTAGAGGAGTGTTCCTGTTTCTCCACATTCTCTCCAGCATGTTTTTGATCTTAGCCATTCTGACAGGTACAAGAAGGAATCTCATAGTCATTTTGATTTGCATTTCACTGATGATTAATGATGTTGAACATTACTTTAAATACTTCTAGGCCATTAGAGATTCCTCTTATTTACTATCTGCTAAGAAAACAAATGTTTCTGGCATTTTAGTTGAAAGCTTTGAGTGTATAGGACTGTTACTTAGATAACCTAGGGCTTCTTACCAGATATCTATGAAGAGAAAGATGGAAATTATTTTGAGGTGGCTAAAATGCAGCTACTGTAATCTCCCTCACAGAAGTCTTTTGAGGAAATGGGTAACACTAGGGAGATTAAATAAGAAAAAGAGGAATGTTTTCAGAGGCCTTTCTGTCGAGAACATGTCTTTTTCCTTAGAACATGAGATGGCCATGGGAGGGTCCATGCTAGGTCTTGGATGGTGTGAACTTTGCAGTGACCTTATCCATCTACTTTCAGATTCTGCCCTTATGGCAACACAGGAGAATTGTACTAGGTGAAGTCAGTGCCAGATCTCAGTCCTGCCTGGGAGAGGTGTCTAGCTTGAGGGAAGATTGTATGTAGGGTAGGGAATGGCTCCAGTTCCCTCCAGATTGCATGTCCAGTGAGGAGCTGTTCTCACCTTAAGTATTATTTATTGATTTAGAATGTGGATAACACTCAACAATTCAGAAATTTAAACCTATGTATGTGTAGTTTTGAGAATAATAAAGCATATTTAAAAAAATCTCCTGTCCCTCATGGAGGCTCATTCCTCTAACACCAGCACTTGGGAAGTATAGGCAGGAGGATCAGGAGTTCAAGACCATTATCAGTTATGTAGCAAGTTTAAGGCTAGCCTAGGCTACTGGAGTCTGTGCTTCAAATAATCACAAAATAAAAAAAATATATAGAAAAAATATTGAAAACAGGCATAGTGATTTATGCCTATAATTTTGGTGTTTGGAAAGGATAGAAACAGAGAGTTTAAAGATAGCCTGGACTACATAGCAAGTTCTTATCTTAAACAAATTTAAAACACTATTACTTTAATTACAAGTGGTGTAGGTGAATTGGGCTAAAGTGAGAAAAACCGGAAAGCCTTCCCTCAAAACATCCCTGTCCAGAATATTTGCTGTTGACCTTTGTCCCTGATTTGTTCATATTTTCTTCAAAATACAAATGCATACATTAATGAACTAACAAGAATATGGATCATGTTTGGTTTATTTTGTGGCTCACTAAGTCTGATCTGTCTTGATACGCACTCCTAAGTGTCAAAGAGTGTAAATCTGACACTCTACCAATCAGGACTATTCCTAAGGATGGAGTCTAGTGGTAAGTGCCTTATGTTAAAAAGGATACAAGATAAAAATAGTTTGGCTTTGCGAACAACTGAAGGCAGGGCTTAAAAGTCTCCAGGGTCTCTGTATCTTCTCTCTTTCATCACTTATACAACTATTTCATTTCTCTCTCTCTTTCTGAGCACTGGTGGGAAATACTTGGAATAGTTGGGTTCTTCCACACCTTCCCATGCTAGTGCTCTGAGGAATATGTTCCTTGTTGTTAGAGACCCCAAGTTCAAACCCCTTCTCAGGGACTGTTTATATCAGACAGTGCCAAGGAGTCATGGACAATGCTTGTGGAGACTTGCTGTGTGGAGGGCTCAAGCGCAAATTCAGTAACAAGGAGCACAGGGGGAAAGGGGCACAATGCTAACAGAAGACAGAAGGATTCTATTCAGGGAAGACAATGCTATGTGCTGAAGTGCGCTGTCCAGAGTAGACACAGTACTCAGCACCACACCCTGGCAGTCTGGGAGCTGCCTGTCAGTCGGCATGCTTTTCGCCACCGGGAATTGCAATGACCTGGCAAGCCAGATGACTTAGATTTGGATTGCCAGAATGCGCATAAAAAGCCCCAGGCGGGTAACACGTCTCTGTGATCCCTGGCTCCTACGGGAACATGGGAGATGTAGAGAAGAGACTTCTCAGAAGTTCAGTGGCCAGCTGGTGTGGCTCATGCAGTGGGCAAGTCACGAGAGAGACCTTTTCTCAGACATGCTAGATAGTCCTCCAACCTCCATGTGTGCACAGTGGCATGCATGCACCCATACTCCAACACAGAAGCATGCGTCTCATCACATATACACAAAACAATACATACACCTACAATGTTAATAAAGAAAACTCTTTTATTTTGTCGGGTTGCACCTGTAACCCAATAATTGGGAGATAGAAGCAGGGGACCATGAGTTTATAGCCCCAAACTGTTCTCATCAATTCCTCCTGGGCGAAAGCTCTTTCAGCATTTTCATGCAATTATTTTCTTCCTTCTAGAGATAACTCTTGCCAGCTGTGGGGGGTTACCCAGAGTCTGTGCCCTACCACTGTGACGCCATGCTCTGCCGGTTAGAAGGAGTGTGGGAATGATGACTCTGCAGGAAGACGCGGGGAGAGACACACACTCACAGCAAAACCACATGCCCTACAGGGTGGCTTAACCTAGATTTCTGCCCTGAAAAGGGGTTGTGGCAGAAGCTTGGGACAGGATGCCCAGTTATTTGATTCTGCTGGATTTCTTATTAAGGGCAGAGTTTCATTTTAAGGGGCTTTTATGTAAACTTAACAGAAAACATGTTTTCATAGAAGAGTCCCATCTGTCACTCCAGTGGGAAGTGGGAGCCATATTCCATTTGCTCCTTTCTTGGTTTTGTGATGATTAAACAAAAACTTGACACTGCAATGTAGGGGTTACTGGTATGTTTCCTTGGCTTTGGAGTCAGGCTGTGACTAGAAATGTCCATCTTGCAGGTCCTCCCTTCCCCCAGAAGCAGGGGCAGAGGCAGGGCAGGAGGGATGTCTATTTTCAAATACTTCCAAGAAGACTTTGACCCATGAAAGGTATAGTTGTGCCCAAGCCACCCAGTAAGTAGAGGCATGGCTGTCTCCTCCAACTCTAGCTGTATCTGGGTTGTTCTAACTTAGAGTAAGACATCATTTAATTGTAACCTTATAATGTCCTGCCTGGATGTATCAAGTGCCTTGGCCATAAAACCCCACATTTAAACATGATCTTTTCGCAACTCTTGTGTTACCTATCATAGTCACCACTCATGTAATCCTTATGTACCTGATTTCTTCTCTCCTGGGTGGACAATTCCCCTTGTGCTCAGTTCACCTACCATTTGATCGTGCCATGTCTGTTTGCAGGGGATTTAACCTTTCTGTTCTCTCAGGTGCATTCCACAGGAACATGGATGCCTACAGACCCCCCTCCCCACTGCTTTCATCAGCAGTGGTGCATAGACCTAGTTCTAGGTGAGGTTCCGTCACACACAAGGTCGGGGGAGGAGAGAGAGAGAGAGGCTTACTGCCTGTTCTCTCACCACTTGTTTGAGCAAGTGTTGTGTATCTAAAGAGTTTACAGAAATTCCACAATTCTAGAGTTTATGTTTAGAATAAAGAAATTACAAATGATAAATTCATTTATTAAAGAAAAGTTTATTGAATACCAATTTGGTTTTAGAAACATTGCCAAAGATAACCTCATTATGTCCCCAGCACTAGTTTTAGATCATTTCCTTTTTTATGTTATTTTCAACCCAGGAATTGTCTACAATGTGGATAGTATTGCTATCTCCATTCTTTCCTTGAGGCAATAGGTTCAGAGTGGAGGGGCAGGCAGGAAGGCAGCCAGCAGCAGCCATGTTTCTTCTCTGTTTGTCTTAAGAATACATTCTTCATGGCTTCACACACTCAGGAGGGTCTATGGCTATAAAACAAGCTCAACAGTTGTCAGAAACATCTTCCCAGGCATTAGAACCTCATGTGTGAAGTAATTTTAGCAAAACTTACTACATACTAACAGTCCATACTAGAATGAGTATATGCTGCATGCCAGCAGAATCAATAATGGGAATGTAAATATACCCTGTATTTATTTCAGAAATTTTAGCTTTTAAAATTTGTTCTTCCTCATCAGGGTGCCATGCCTCTGGGTAAAATATCACTGTGTTATTGGCACTCGTAATAGCAAGATACATGTTCCCTGAATGCGTATGGTTGGTTGGTTATTTACAAACATTATGTATCATGTTCTGCCCCTGGCTGGCTTAAGGTTGGCTTAGGAGCCATCCTTAACATTATTGGTGAGTTTATGTGAAAGTATATACATGGCTTTAACTGCGGGAACAAAGGCAAAGGATTCTGTATGTTGAGTACGAGACCTATGATCTCTTGTGGACCTAGGCTTCTTTCCTTTCTTCTTTCTTTCTGGGAGCTCAGGACGATGATGACAAAACCAGAACTGCTTTTTGTAAGGAAGGCTGTAGCAGCTAACTTCTCTTCTCTTCTCTTTCTCCAAAGACTGGGCTTTGCCAGCCCTGCTATAGCTGGTTGAAGGGGACCAAACCTCTCAGGAAGACGGACTTGGTTCCGTTTGACCAGCCAGAGCAGGGGGCCACTCCCTTGGAAGATGACTGCGGCCTCTAGTATGTGAACTTCGGAGTATTGGAGCATCGCTTGTCCAGGCCTGTGACAGAGAGAACCATATTAGTGTGAATCAACCCCCAGAGGTTACATGACCCCGACTGACCTCTCTCAGGACTTGAAAGAAATCTTATGTAATCTGTATTTTGCATTCTAGTTTTTATTTGTTTCCTTTAGCCTTTATTATTTTTTTCTCAAATTGAAACATTAGGGAAAAAATGGCATGCAAGTATAGAATATGAAAAAAGCCCCAACAGAATCTCTTTTCTTTTATCTTCCAAAATAAAGTTAACATTGACAAGTGTATTTGTATGCATCATATAAATGTGCATTATGGCATATTTTATGAATGTGCCCTATTTACATTAAAATGAAATGTAAGGAGGTGGGGGTAATATGCAGTATATAAAACTGTAATTCTGAGTTTCTTGTTTTCTTGTAATTTAGATGTTGTTCCTTTTAAAAAATTAATCAATTTTTTTATTAATTACAATTTATTCACTTTGTATTTCAGCTGTGGTCCCCTAATTCATTCTCTCCCAATCCCATCCATCCTCCCTCTTCTCCTTCCATGCCCCTCCCCAAGTCCAATGATAGGGGAGGTCTTTCTCCCCTCCATCTGATCCTAGCCTATCAGGTCTTTTCAGGGCTGGTTGCACTGTCTTCCTCTGTGGCCCAGTAAGGCCGCTCCCCTCTCAGGGTGAGGTGATCAAAGAGTCAGGCTCTGAGTTCATGTCAGAGACAGTCCCTGTTCCCTGTTCCCCTTACTAGGGAACCCACTTGGGCACTGAGCTGCCATGGGCTATATCTGTGCAGGGCTTCTAGATTATCTCCATGCATGGTCCTTGGTTGGAGTATCAGTCTCAGAAAAGATCCTGTGCCCAGATATTTTGGTTCTGTAGCTCTCCTTGTGGAGCTCCTGTCCCCTCCAGGTCTTTCATCTCCCCTTTCTTTCATAAGATTCCCTGTACTCTGCCCAAAGTTTGGCTATGAGTCTCAGCATCTGCTTCGATACCCTGCTGGGTAGAATCTTTCAGAGGCCCTCTGTGGAAGGCTCCTGTCCTTTTCCTGTTTTCTCCCTCTTCTGATCTCTGTCACATTTGCCTTTCTGAATGAGGATTGATCATCTTACCCAGGGTCCTCCTTCTTGCTTAACTTCTATAGGAATAATACTACCTGTAGATATTGTTCTTTATAGTTTTTATCATGCACATGTTCTGCAGCAATGTCTTTCAATGTATCATATTATAAATATTCACCTGTGGCTCGTTAATCTTACCTTACATGATATCTGTAAAGTTCATGCATATTAATTCTGTAACCATAATTCAGTAATTTATTTAATCATTGTTTGGTAGTTTACTATGAAAATATACTATCTTCATTCTTTCTCCCAGTAATAGATGTCACTGTTTGGTTTGAAAGAATGGATGGAATTGACTCTAGTAGAGTCTACTGAGGGAGACTGAGGCAGCTTTGCTTCCTATATATAGATCATGAAAAAGCCTATATTTCCAGGTGTAAGAGCTTTGCAAAGAAAAAGTAACATTTCCCACCCCAAGACATACAGGAATGGAGCCGCAAAACTCATGACCTCCCCTGCCCTTCCGGTGACTCTGAGACATCTAATGTTTGAGAACCATTGAAATAGAAGGGAGATCCTCTGCTTTTGATTTGTTTCTAGGGAAGTGAGACCAAGTGTGGGTAAGAGAGAGAAAAGTGGCTTGGCTCTCTTTATAAGCTATTGGTACAGGAGGCAGAAAGATAGTTGGGTGCCTGCAGAAAAATCAACTTTGTTCCTTCAGTCTAGTTATTGGCTAACATTTTTTTTCTTTTCTTGAGAATAATAATAATAAGTCTTTAAGAAGAAAGTATGGCCAGGTGGTGGTGCATGCCTTTAATCCCAGTTCTTAGGAGGTAGAGGTTGGTTGAGCTCTGTGTTTAAGGCCAGCCTGGTCTACAGAGTGAGCTCCAGGATAGCCAGGGCTACTCAGAGAAATTCTGTTTCAAAAAATCAAGAGAGGGAGGGAGGGAAGGGGAGAGACAGAGGGAGAGATAGAGAGGGAAAGAAGAAGAAGAAGAAGAAGAAGAAGAAGAAGAAGAAGAAGAAGAAGAAGAAGAAGAAGAAGAAGAAGAAGAGAAGTTCGTGATTTTGTATCCAAATGTTTCTGGGTTCAAATTCCACTGAGGCATTCTTGATCTTATTTATTTATTTATTGGATATTGAGAGTTTGATACTGAGAAATATAAAATAATGATATTTCATCCCGAGACATTAAGTAGCATATTTGTACAGTGGGGCTCCTGCCTACCTTGCCTGCCTTTTGTTACTTTTAATAGTAATGAAGGATGTACTCAGTCCCAGGGGTACTCAGGGGAGGCTTGAAGGGTGTGTAGTAGAGTCAGAGGGACAATTCTGACTGCTTTTGCAGTCAAAAACTTCACTTTCAATCCATCTCTCCTGGTGAGTTGTGTCCCACAATTCCTCTGTAAGGATTTGTATTAATATGTGAATGCATTAAAACCACAGACATGTCTAGAAGTGAGGCAGCCAGGCAACCGGCTGCTTCCGGAACGTAGTTTGCGAGGCCTCTCTGAAATTGACGAGGTTTTGAACTGGGTACCCCTTTGCTCTGTGCATTGTGTTTGCTTTGCTGCATTCCTGATCTCCATACCCTAGATTCCAGGAATCCCCCACCTGTAGCAACACAGCAATTCTGCTAGAACTGGCCAGTTCTCTGGGCACTGATCTAAAGTGATAAGATTCTGGGCTCAGCCCTGTAGCTGACCCAACTCGAGTAATCCCCACCCCCATGCCCTTCCACATTCCCGCCTATCCCCAGAAGTAAGTATAGGATGTCATGTTCTTAATGGTAGCTAGGGGACTACCTGGTTCCTGAAGGCGCTGCACCCTGCTTGAGAGCAGGGGAGAGCATCTGCCTGGCGTGTTCTCTGTGTTGATGTTCTTGCCATCATCCCAGCCCTCTGTCCAGGAAATATACATGTCCCTTCTCTTCTTTTTCTCCTCCTGTGTGCTCTTCCAGTGCTGCTCACTTACACTCCCACACCCCTCCTGGGCTTCCAGGCATGCATGTTCAAATGCTATGGTGGTTCATTTTGTTTTGCTAATGAGCTCAGGCTGCAAGTTCAACTGAGTCCCAGCTTTCATCTGATACATCATTATAAAATAAGGAGGTAGAGCAGTGGAAACTGTGAAGCCATCCCAGGACTGGAATTCAAGGGAGGAAGGGTGAGCTGTTCAGCTTCCTCCCTAATTCTGACACCATGATGGGACAGGGTACGAGCTCGGGGTGATTATAGCATCTCCTCTTCTTAGTGTTTCCCTCTCTACCTCCTTTGTGGCCTGAGCTTAGACCCTTGAGAGTCAGAACTGGGAACACAGGAGACTGGGTTGAGAACAAAGGAACTTAGGCCATTAAATGAACATGTCACTACTTTAGCACCTCCACCTTTCCTCTCACAAGTGTGTCCCAGAAGTGACACACAGACGGGTCAATGAAGTAGCAAGAACAGAGCAGCAGGGCCAGGAGGTGTGGAGCCTTCTACCAAAGCTGGTCTTTGGAGCCCAGTTGTTGTATACGCTCTGTTTATAATACAAGCCACACACACAGTAACTATACATCTGGCACATGGAACTGTCATTCATCTCGATTGGTAGAAACATGTATTTCGGGAGCAAGAAAATGGCCTCAGGGAGGCTGGTATGAAGGGGCTGGTGTGGGGAGCAACAGTGAGTGGTTAGCCTGAAACCCAGAACTGCGGGAGAAATCTGTAGAGGGGAATTCCTGGGGCAGAGGGCATCTGCAGGTAGGAAAATGTGGCTGAGGATGAAGTCACTGGCATGTTCTCTGGGTGGAGCCATGGACCATGAAGATGCACTTGCCAAAACCACACACTTCCTTACATTCCATAGCGCAGTGATATCTATGAGGATATAAAGAAGCATGTGGTCTGGGGAAGCAGCGTCATCCGAGGCACCCGTCGTCACAGAAGGCAAAGCCACTTTCTTCCGTGCACAGGTGAGGAATGCTAAGGATCCCTGGGACCTGACATCATCCATCCTGTACTCCCAGAGACCATCCTGGAGCAACTAGTCTCCATCCTGGACTAACAATGCTCGTTGGGAACAAATTTCTTCCTATACACGTTAGTCAGAGATCAAGGACCCAAAGCCTGTCTAGAGATTTCAGTGCAGTCATGGCCTGCCCACTTCGTTATCACTGTTGTTACCCGATTTGCTGCTATTGCAGGATGGATTTTGAAATGATTCTCTTTACTCATATTTACTCATATTTGGTATCTGATAGAACATTAAAATGAGGAGACCTGCTCAGTTTAGAGGCTGGCCCAGGCGCTGTCGTGCTTCCTACTGTACCGGCGCTTGCTATGTGTTGACAGGCAGCAGCTGCCCGCGGGCCATTCCAACACAATTGTTCATTGTGGAAAGGATCTGTTTCGTTCAGCTTCTGCTGCCCATGGCCCATCACCTGCCCCACAATCTGGCAGGCCTGGGCTGTAGGGGAAGAATGGACACTGGCAGCTGCTGAGCCATTCAGGGTCTGGACCTACTATTCTGGCCCAGGAAAATTAAGGGTTTTGAGCTTCGCGGTATAAAATTCTCTGCCAGGAAATAGAGAAGTAAGCTAAGAGGAGAGGCAGGCCCTGGAGCAGGCTCATGGCACTGCCAGGGCTGCTTCATACAACTAAAGAACAATATTAATGATAAGCAGCTTTTTTTTTTTCAGACAAGTTTTCCATGACAGGATTCTTTTCAATGCTTTCCCTATGCAAGCTTCTTGAGTCCTCACATCTATGTGAAGCTGTTTCCAACCCCTCCTCTTTCTGTCTGGGTTTACAGATGAGAAAGATATGACTCTAGAAATAAATTCATTTCCTTATATGCAAATGGAAATTTCTTAAAAAAAAAACTAAACAGATTGGAGGAACAGGTTCTCTTCACGTGAACTTGAAAGACAAGAGGTGTTGAGAAGGAAGGAGGGAAGGAAAGAAGGAGGCAAGGAAGAGAAAAAGGAAGGAAGGAAGGAAGACTCAAGGATTTTATATTCCTTTTATATCCTTCTGCAGTTTTAAGCTCGGGGTTTTATATTGCACTGGTCCAGAAATCTTGTTTTTATTTTAGGTGTGTAGGAAAACGTCCCAGGCTTCCTAGTCAAAACCTTTCTGGTTGACATTGGCTGTTTAAGGTTCTGCTCTGAAAAGACGTCATTCTTCCCGGGTCAAGCACGAGTTTCATGTGAGTGGGTCTACCGCTGAGCTTCCCGCACTTTCGGTGGAGTCGTTGGGGACAGATGGTTCTTGCGGGGGCCACTCAGGTCTAAGGGGGTGCTGTTAGGACTTCGAGAAAAGTACAAAGGTCTCATTCGATCAGAGAGCCAGAGTATTTAAGAACAGGGCCACTTTCCATCTCAACTTGTCATTATGTCACATCAGAATCTCCCAAAATGTTTGTCACGTGTGTTTTCAGAAGTGAAGGTCTGCAGAGCCCAGAGAGGCCACTATGTTTTCTGTTCCTAAGAACTCTAAGGGCCAAGCTTTATGAGATTTAACTATTCATGAGCCAGGCCGATGGTGGTAAGTTCATGTAGAAACACCATTAGCAAGATTTCCAGGGAAAATATTTGACATAACTAGGGAATGTAATCATCACATAAATTTGTATTTACCATTTGGGTATGAATTGTTCGGTCTTTGTTAAGCACAAATTTATAAGACTAATGTGTCACATAAATGTTCACTGTAAAATCTTCTAGGAAATATTAAAAAATATTAATAACCAGTAACTCTACAGTTCGTGAGTCCAGGAAGCTGGAATTCTTATTATTTTAGGCTACACAGAGAACTTTAAGAGTCAATAAAGTTAAAAGGAGATTATATGGTGGAAGGCTCATCTAAATTATTAGTGCACTTTGGACATCTAACTTAGCATGCAAGAAGGGACCTTCATAAAATGCATTCGAAAATGTTTTGAGTGGCACACTGGCAAAAACAAAGAAACTGCAACAAACCTGATAGGAAACATGGCATGAAAAACTGTTGGGGATCATGAAGACATATGCTTCTCAAGGTAAAGCACACTCATAAGGAACTGCATGCTAAATGTTTCCAGATCATTTAATTATTATTTTTTAATCTGTCTGAATCTTTTGTCTCTGACGGTTGGTGTTGAAGAGAACCAAGAGACATAGCCTATCATCCAGACACTTGTATGCTGTGCTGTGTTGGAATCACCCACCCTTCTCATTTCTGCCCCAGGTCCCAGGACACTTATCTGAAAGTAGTGGTTGTGTAACTCGATCTGCCCACAAAAAAAACGTGGTTGAAGCTTAATGAGATGACACATGTGAAAGCCTCAAATGAATTTCTTAGGAGAACAGGCTAATGAGAACATAAAATGTCACTCAGCACATCACTGGAAACAAGATTTATTCCCCACCACCCAACTCTGTCCCACAGTTGAATAGTTCTGAACAGCCTTGAATTTTAAACTGCTCTTCCCTTCATTTCTAAGAAGCAAGTGGCACAGAAAAGCATTAGAAAATTGGCAACAGTGAAAGTAGTGTCAAAATCACAACTAGCAGCCATGGTTCTTTTTTTTTTTTTTTCTGTTTTTGTTGAGCATGAAATTGAACACAAATAGTGCAAACACTGACTTACGGAAATAAGAGAATGATGAATTCCCAGTGATGGTCCTTGGATCATCTCTGAGATTTGGGAAAAATCAGGAATGGGTTGAAACAGGGAGAAGACCAGATTATAGATCAATACAGTGCTGTAATCTTCAAGGTTATTGGATGGTGGAGGAATGAGGGCGAAGACTATGACTTGATTAGAGCCTCTGTTTCTTTATTTGAAAAGTGGGCAAAATATGCTTACTTAACAAGAAACTTCAGTGAGAGACTTTTGGAAAGTGTAAAGTGCTGTGAGTACAGCATTAGTTCAATAAACGGTCTTATTTTTAATCATAGTATTTAATATTTTACTTACTAACAGTGCCTAAGTATATACACCATGTGGGAGTCTCTATGCATGATACTTAAGAGAATTTCATTAACATAAAATTATGTATATAAATGAAGTTATTTATAAGTATTTAGCAAGCTTAACTGTTACCAGAAGATAGTCTCCTAAGAATTCTGGTCTGCCTTAAAAAAAGCCCTTAAAGCATTTTGATATGTCTGTAAAGAAGTTGAGAGGAGAGGTCTTCATCAGCATACTTTCTAACCCGAATCATTCTGCATGCTAAATTTCCAGGGCATCAATCTCACTTTGGGGATGTTTATGAGCATGACTTATTGGCTAAGATACTCAGATGGTCCCTTTTTGACTGCAAGGCATTTGCTCTCTGATGACAGATCTGACTTTAGGCTATCAGCCCTTTCCTGAATGAGGAGAGAAAACCTGGACCACAGAGAATGTTACCTGCTGCTCACTCTCTGTATTTCCAGTGAAGGCATCTCAGTGTTCTTTCACTGTTCCTTCTCTGAGTCCAGCCAAGCGTTTTGTTTGTAACTACACAATGGAAATAGCTTTCTTTCATGGGGATTCATTGTACTCCTTCCTGCAGAATGAGTGGCCTACGAAGAGGCCTCACTCCAATGTCTGATGACTTTTGCCTTCTCACACTCTAGCATATCCTACTTACTGGTGATCTTGGTGGTTGTTTGTGAAACACAAGCCATTTTAGAGTTTAACAGTCATTGGGGTCTGTCATCAAGCTGAGGGGGTAGGGAACGCGTCAGAGTCCCCTCTCTCTAAGGCAAGTGAAGGGTAGTATGTGGCAATAGGATTCTCTTTTTTTTCTGGGCTTCATCCAGGAAGTCTTGCTATTTTTGGAA
>NW_026585579.1:0-1180 GCF_907164565.1 Psammomys obesus | reverse complement strand
CCAGGTGCCCTGGCTGTATACTCCCTCATATCTGCAACAAAATCATCGCCTCAACCATCAAAAGAGAGATAATATTGCACTTATTCTCCTTTCTGCACATCTAGATTTAAGTATAAGTGTGTCTATATGGCATTTAAATGGAGGGATGCTATATTGGAGGAGAAAGTACTAACAAGAAGGGAAAGGACAGGCTTGATGAGTAGAGGAATAATTCTGAGTAGTTTATAATGATGTGCATATATATAAAAGTTTCATAATGAAACCCGTTATTTTTACACTTATTAAAAATTACCAAAAAAGGACAAAAAGTAAAATGCAAGCAGAAGATACTATAGCAGACATGGAAGTTTATAAACTTTTTAGCCCATATGCTATTTGTATGAGGTTTTAAAGTCTTTATTAATACAATTTTCTGTCACAGTCACAGATAAAAAAAATAAAAATAAAACAACAACAACAACAAAAACTGATCCTCACTCCAAAACAGCAGCAATTGTGAAAATCTGTGGTTCTATGAATGGGAGACTTAGATAAGTCTAGATTTTATGTCATATGTTAAAATTTGACAAAACTTTAGATTATACCTAAATTTTTCTATAGTGTTTTTATGTGAAAAAATATTGCAAAGACTGTTTTCAGGCCAGCTGATGGTGATGTACATCTTTAATATAAACCCTTGGGAATAGAGGCAAGTGGATTTCTTATTTCAAAGCCATCCTTGTCTACAGACTGAGTTCCAGGACAGCCAGAGAGAAAGTGTCTCCAAAAAGGTAATTTTAAAGCTGGAATTCCATGAAGTGAAATGGAGTTTGCTGATGAGACATAAAAAACCTGAAATAAAAGAAGCAAATATTTGATGAATCAAGAGTCCAAGATTCTGGGGAGGAGAGAAGACTCAGAATTTAATAGCACTGCACTGCTAGGTACAGGACCTAAGATCAGTTCCTAAGACTCAGAGCAGGCAGCTTACAGGTACATGGAACTGCAGCTTCTTGGAAACTAGTGCACTCTTCTGGCCTCTGAAGGCATTACAAACAGAAATGCACACACACACACACACACACACACACACACACACACACACACATATACACAAGTACACACTGCTACTATGACTACTACATGGAAAAAAAAACTTTCACAATCCTTGAAGAGGATTTATTTCATGATTATACCCAGC
>NW_026585578.1:0-6210 GCF_907164565.1 Psammomys obesus | reverse complement strand
AAGTAGCTACTTGGTGAGATATCAGCAACACCCCATACAAGTGATTTTTTCCTTCAACTTCTTTACATATATTTTACACATCCTTAGTGTCATGGTTGGCCCGAACTTTATATGGGAAGTGGTTTGTCAAGTTCTTAAAGTAAATCTCAGATGCAAGTAAAAGATATGCAACATCATTTTAGAAGTATGTAAAGAGTATATACTGTAATATATACTAATCTGCACAAGTATTGCTCTTACTCATAAAAAAGCCAACACTTCGCACAAGCTTTGTCAAGATCATTATTCCCGTTTACCCTTTCTCCAAGTTTTACCTAGACACAAAATCTTTTAAGGGTTGGGTGCACATAGATAGTTTTTGCTTAGCTTAATCTTATTTAGCCACTTCACACGAAAATATTTGGATAATGTTTCCATAGTTTGGCACCACCTGAAATAATAATAAACTTTAATATATTAAATGCATCCATTTCTTCCCACACAATAATGATGGCCATTTACATATCCATTTCTTAAAAGGAATTCATTGATCTTAGAGAACTGATTTACTCCAAAGGTAGTATTTCGTATTTATCATAGCAGTAAATCTTTAAAAGTATAGTAGGCTATTAAATTTATACTCTTTATCCAATGGCTAGTAGAGTATTCTAATCATATACTCACATAAGTATACGTATCAAATACATTCATCAAATCTGTAATGATGTATCTTTTAATTCAGAAAAAATGTGAAAATGATAGTTCTCACCTGCCAGAGGACGAGCTACATGAGTTGCATCTGTCCAGAACCTTTTGAAAGCAGCTTTCCCACAGGGTACTGAAAGAAAAAACATTTCTTCCCCCCAGAGGGCTATGTTCACACATAATGATACAGGACACGGATGTTGTGGGCAGCGTCATCACCTAGGGTTTCCCGTGTTCAGCTAATCAAACTGTTTCAGAGGCCATGACCCATCTAATGTGAGGTCTCTGATTAGACTATAACAATATTAAATGAATCATCCTTGAATTCAGTAACAAAATTAGGTTGTTGTCATTTGTATCAAAGCTGCCAGAGGATAAAAAATAAATGTATAGAAATATAACTAATAAAAGAGATTTCGGATCATGAATCCCTGCTTCAATGAACTACCATAAACTAGCTATGCTATGTTAAGGAAGGGAGCAGGCAGGGAAGAAGATATTGTAAGTCCCATAGAGAACTTGCAAGGTGTTTGTAAATATTACTACGGAGGGAATTGTTGAATGATGAAACCAGAAGTCTGTTCTAAGAACTATAGAAGATTCCTTTCAAGATTTCAAAATTGTTAATTTTGCTAAGGATTGGAATAAATACCGAGCTCTGAATCCCACATTAAGAAAAAATTATTTCCATTTTTTTTTTACTAAAATGTCATTGGAAACAGATGGTCCGTTCCCTTTTCAAGGTTAATTAGTCTTAGATTCTTAGATAAAATTATTTTTAATATTTATTTTAAAGTAGATCCATCAAAAATGACAATAAATCAAGTTTGGATCATCGTGCAAACATTCTGACTAATAGACTCAAGGTTTATGTAGAGAGATCCTGTAAGTTGCACGGAAGGTGGGAATGTCATGGGTATTGCAAGGGAGTCACAAAGTCATTACATCCACAATAAAATCATTCACTCTTCCCATCCCTTTCTTACTCAGTATACATCTTGACCTTAAAAGGAGAGTCCCTATCCTAACCTAATATTGTTTCTTCTCAGCTAACCTTCACATTTTGACTGTCTGCCTACGCTCCGATTCTAGTACCCCAGACTTCAATAGAATTCAGTATGGATAAGCCAATAAAAAGAAATTGAAGTGTGTGGAAACTTACAAGCAAGGAAATAACATTTAAGCTAACCTGGGACTTAAAGCATTAAAGAGAAATGATATTCCATCAGAAATGTTTTGTCTGTCACAATAATTGATGAATGCTGCATTTAGAATCAGAAAAGAGACATCCTGCTGCTTTTGGGACAGTCACAAATACTTCTGAATTAGCCTCTTTCTGTCTGACCTTGTAAAGTCCTACTGGATTCTCTCCAGAATGTACAGCTTATCAGCATGAGTATCACACTTTTTACATCCTCTTTTTACAGTGACCATCTATGATTTGTCTTGGTCATGTTAAAATTTATAGGAAGGGCATTTCATACTTTCTCTTATTTCAAACCAGTAAGTCTTGTCACTTTTTTTAAATAATTGTTTTTTTAATAATTATTACTTACAATCTATTAAATTTGTATCCTGACTGTAGCCCACTCCATCGTCTCCTCCCATCCCAACCTCCCTACATCTTTTCACTATATGCCCTTCCTCTAGTCCACATAGAGGGGAGGTCCTCCTTTCCTTTTGTTTGATCCTAGACTATCAGGTCTTATCAGGACTGGTTGCATTTTCTTCCTCTGTTTCCTGACAAGGCTGCAACTCTCAGGGGTTGATGATCAGAGAGCCTGTCACTGAGTTCATTGCAGAGAAAACCCCTGCTCCTCTTACTAAGGACCCCACTTAGATACTGGGTGGATGGGCTACATCTGAGCCTAGGATTTATGTCCTCTCCATGCACTGTCCTTGGTTAAAGTATCAATCTCTGGAGGCCCCCAGAGCTCATTTTTTTTTTTGGCTCTGTCAATCTCCTTTAGGAGCTCCTGTCCCCACACTTCTGCCCAAAGTGTGACTATGAGTCTCAGCTTCTGCTTCAATACATTGATCAGTAGAGTCTTTTGGGGCCATCTATGGTAGGCTCCTGTCCTGTTCACTGTCTTCTGCTTCCAATGTCTACAGCATTTGTCCTTCTGAACGAGGATAAAACTTTTCCCTAGGGTCTTCCTTGTTGTCTCACTTCTTTAGGAGCATAGGTTTTTATATGTTTATCCTATATTATATGGATAAATGCCATATAATATACCATATGTGTCTTTCTTCTTCTGGGTTACCTCACGCAAGATGATCTTTTCTAGTTCCCACCACTTGCCTGGAAATTTCATGATTTCCTTGTTTTTAATAGCTGAGTTGTATTCCATTCAGTAATGTATCAAATTGTGTATATTTACATTGCTTAAATATATCACAATTTCTGTATCCATTTCTCTGTTGAGGGACATTTAGGTTATTTCCATTTCTGGCTGTTAAGAATAGAGTTGCTACAAACATGGTTGAGCAAATGTCCTTGTTGTACAGTTAAGCATATTTTGGATATATGCCTAGCAGTGCTATAGCTGCATCTTTGGTATGACTCTTTGGGATGCTTGGTATGACCAAGCATTTGAAAGACCCAAATGAAAATAACTTCAAGTCTCTGAAGAAACAAATTGAAGAAGTTATCAGAAGATGGAAAGATCTCCCATGCTCATGGATTGGTAGGATTTACATACTGAAAATTGCCATCCTACCAATCAGCAGATTCAATGCATTTCCCTTCAAAACACCAACATAATTCTTTACAGAACTTGAAAGAACAGTTCACAATTTCATATGGAAAAACAAAAGCCCAGAATTGCTAAAGCAATCCTGTACAGTAACAAATCTTCTGAAAGTATCTCCATCCCTGATCTCAAGCTGTACTATAGAGCAACAGTAATAAAAAAGCTGCATGGTACTATCATAGAAACAGAATGGTGGATCACTGGAATCAAGGAGAAGACCTAGAAATAAACCCACAAACCTACAGATACCTAATTTTTGAAAAAGAAGCCAAAACAATACAATGGAAAAAAAGTAGCATATTCAACAAATGGTTCTGGTCTAACCGGTTATCTACATGTAGAAAAATGCGTGTAGATACATAGTTATCACCCTGCACAAAACTAAAGTCTAAGTGTATCAAAGACCTCAACATAAAACCAGAAACACTAAACCTGTTAGAAGAAAAAGTAGAAAGAGCCTGGAACTCATTGGCACAGGAGACAACTTCCTGAACAGAACACCAACAGCACAGGTTCTAAGAGCAGCAATCAATAAATGGGACCTCATGAAACTGAGAATCTTCTGCAAAGCAAAACCGTCATCAAAACAAAACAACAGCCTATACACTGAGAAAGGATTTTCACCAACCCTATATCTGACAGAGGGCTAATATCTAGAATATGTAAAGAACTCAAGAAGTTAAACACCAACAAACCAAGTTATCCAATTAAAAAATGGGGTACAGACTTAAACAGAGAACTCTCAATAGAGGAACATCAAATGGTAGAAAAACACTGATAGAAATGTTCAATGTACTTATTCATGGGGAGATGCAAAGCAAACCAACCCTGAGATTTCACCTTACACCCATCATAACACATGCTGGAGAGGATATAGAGAAAAGGTAACCCTCCTCCGCTGCTGGTGGAAATGTAAATTTGTACAACCACTTTGGAAATCAATCTGGTGCTTCTTCAGAAAATTGGGAATAGTGCTACTTCAAGATCCAGCTATACCACTCCTAGGCGTATATCCAAAATATGCTCTACTATACAAGGACATTTACTCAACCATGTTCGCAGCAGCTCTATTTGTGATACAATTCTTAGATAAAATAATTTTAAAATGACTAGAAAACTTGAGGTGAATTGAGTCAGAACTTTGTAGAGGAAAAGAATAGAGTAGGTAAGATAGATATTTGAAACTTCTTGTAGAGTGAATAAGTATCGAAAACTATGCTTTCTAAGTTACATATCAAAAAAAAAACAGACAGACTCAATAACAATTCTTTAAATAGTCACATGGTCAATGGTGGTGTCTTCGGAGAGGTTGCCTAGCATGCCAGGGAGCATAGTTTAAGATTTGGACCTTTGTCTGTAACAGGGAACTGGAAAGAGAAGAAAAAGAAAGGGGTTCTGGGTGGGAAGGCAGAAAGCAGGCCAACTTAGCAGTGAGGGTCTGTAACCAATTACATTAGTCAGAAGGTCTTCTGGCATAAATAAATGGCTATCTCCTCCAGGAGACAGAGCTCCCATCTTAACATGTTTTCATGTAGATCATGCTTCTTTTCTCCTTCTGGAGTCTTGTTCTGCAGAGGTTCTAAAGCAAGATTTTCTTCCTTTCATAAGTCTTCAGACTCAGCTGGCCTACTGATACTCCCTGGTGTCTTTGTCAATGGGTATTATCAACTGAATCATCCAATTGTAAAGAGATTACTGGTGATTTACCATGATATTTCAAAATATGAGGAGCAACAGTTTGTTGCTTTCTTCTATAAAATGAAAGAGTTAACAAGAACACATGGAATTACCCCCAAAGTCATTATTAAGTTGGTGTCCGGCCTCAATAACTTTCAAACCTACTAATTATTTTTTAAAAATATTTTAAATTAATTTTATTTGTATATTTATTTATTACAATTTATTCATTTTGTATCCACCTGAAGCCTGCTCTCTTGTCTCCTTCTGGTCCCACTCACCCTCCCTTTTCTACCCCTAAGCCCTTTCCTAATCCCCTGATAAAGGAGGTCCTCATGCCCTTCTATCTGACCTTAGCTATCAGGTCTCATCAATGCTTGCTGTACCATCTTTCTCTGTGGCCTGGCAAGGTTGCACCCCACAGTGGGAGGTGATCAAAGAGGTTGCTACTGAGTTCATGTCAGAGTCAGCCCCTGTTCCCCTTACTAGCAAACCCACTTGGAAACTGAGCAGCCAATGGGCTTCCTTTGAACAGGGGGTCTAGGTCCTCTCCATGCATGGTCCTTAGTTGGAGTATAGGTGTTTGGGCTCTGTTGTTCTCCTTGTTGAGTTCATGTCCCCTCCAGTTCTTTCTCTTCTTCCGTAAGGATTCCAGCACTCTGCCCACAGTTTGTCTATGAGTCTCAGTATCTCCTTTGATATATTGGTGGATAGAGTTTTTGGAGGTCCTCTGTGGAAGGCTCTGTTCTGTTCTTTGTTTTCTCCTACTTCCAATGTCTATCCTGTTTGCCCTTCTGAATGAGGATTAAGCATCTTCCCTAGGGTGCTCCTTGTTATTTAAACAATGGAATACTACACAGAAATTAAAAAAAAATGAAATCATAAAATTGCAGGCAAAAAATGGGAACTAGAAAAGATCATCCTGAGTGAGGTAACCCAGAAGCAGAAAGACACAATGATATACACTCACTTATAAGTGAATATAATATAGGATAAACATACTAAAATTTATATTCCTAGAGAAGCTAAACCTACTAATTTTTAACTAGATATCAGGCAATTTCAGTGAAAATACATAAAACTAGCTATGTAGCAA
>NW_026585577.1:0-1161 GCF_907164565.1 Psammomys obesus | reverse complement strand
CTTCTGTGGAGAGGCCCTGGGTCCGGGGCAATCTCTCCCTAGAAGGCTCACTCACTCTCTTGCAGGACCAGTTGGAATGCACAGGGGTTCCCCTTTCTCACTACTCTCTGTTTTGGTCCTGCTGCTGAAGTGCAAGTATAGGCTAACAATCAGTTCTGTGACACTGTGGCCACAGGACTCGGTGTCCACCTTTCCTGTGAGCTGCCTCTTTGTCCTTTCCCTCTGCCAGGAGGGGTAATGTTGACTGTTCCCTGGGTGGTATGGGAAAGAGTTAGGTTGAGTGTACTCAATCCCAGCTCCCGGGCCCAGATCTCTCTGCCAGAAGCAGCCTGGCAGTAGAATCTGTTTGCTGATCCCAAGAGAGTACCGGGTAGGGTTTAGTTTCCTCAGATCCAGAGCCTGGGTTTCTCTGCTAGGGGCCGCTGGGGGTGCTAGTGAGAGGGTGCTGTGTCCTTGGCAGGCTGCCTCTCTGTCCTTCCCCTCTGACCTTCCCCTCTGCTAGGTCAAGCTTATGGAGGTGTTCTCAGGGGAGTGCCAGCAGAGATTGGGGCTTCTCAGTCGGATCCTGAGCTGGCATTTCTCTGCCAGGGGTCGGGGGGGGTCGCTGGTGATAGAACTTGTTGCTAGACCTTATTGCGCTGGACCCAGGAGAATCTCAGGACGTGTACAATGACCACAGTTTCAGATCCCAAGCTGTAGTTTGTTTGCTAGGAGCTGCCAGTAGCACTGGAGTTCTGGCACTGTGAAACCGCTGTGCGCCTCTTTATCCTTCTGCTCCACCGTAGCAGGGTTATGGTGGCGTTTGGGGGAGTGCCCAAAAGGATTGGAATTTCTCAGCCCCTATCTCGGGTTGGGGAACAGACAATGTGGTCTGTGGCAGATTTGAGCTAGGTGCACAACTTCTCTCTGTGTGGCGGGAGCTCAGTTGTGATGGTGGCAGGTACCCATTGTCAGAGAGACCTTCGAGGGAAAGACTGGGTGAGCTGTGACCAGTCTGGAAACTTTCCTTCCCCGTGCGGTTTTTTGCGACTGGGACTCTCAGTCTCAGGCACCCTTGTGCCCACCGATCAGCCTGGTAAAGTGATCGGGACACGCAGGCTTGCTGCACCAGCCTGGAGACCCAAAGCCCGAGTTAGCCGGGTTCTCTTCCGGGTTCTGGCT
>NW_026585576.1:0-1259 GCF_907164565.1 Psammomys obesus | reverse complement strand
AGTCTAGTTGAAACAGTGGTGCTCAGGTTCAGGGAGAGACTTTGTCTCAACAAATAAGGAGAGAAACAGATGACAACTGAAGATGATCCCTGGCCTCCACATGGAAGAAGGAGTCCTCAGCCACATGAGCACAGGACACATATCTCTCTCTTACACACACACACACACACACACACACACACACACAAAGAGAGAGAGAGAGAGACACACACACATACACACACACACACAGAGAGAGTCCTAGAGCACCCTCACATCCCCATCTTCAGAGCTTCCCAGAGTTTGACTGAAGAGACAGATAACCAGGGGTAAATGGATAGTCAATGGGACACACCATGCTGGAGTGTAAGGCAGAAGTCTGGCCTGTGACAGGCAGAGGAGGGCAGGATCCAGGATGAGGCTGGATCGTGGTGAACATGTTTTCTCTGTAGCAACAGGCTGTGGCTTCCTCCTCCATGGATGAGACCCAACTGATTACAAGAGTTCAAAGGCTTATTCAAGGACTGACTCTCACTTCATATTCAAAACCTTTTTACTTAATCCTTCCTGATGATGGGCACTTGCCACCTTGTTTTGAAATACTCTGTACCTTTCTTCTAGAGTTTCCATCCCTCTCAGGAGCATCCAAGGGCAATTTTAAACTGTAAATGTACAAGATTTGATATCGACATTTCTTCTTTATTCTTCTTGGTTTGAAATTTTTTTGAAGTTTATTTTTCCATCTATTGTTTATGTATTAGTTGAGATATTGAGACAAGTTATCTGAAAGTTTTGTTTCCTGATTCTAATACCTGAGTATTTGAGCTTCTCCCTAAAATACCTGCTTTTCTCTGCTAGGTCTCTATGAGTTTCCCAGATGCATCTTGAACTAAGTATGCTCATTCCTCCTGTCCTAAGTCCTGGATGCAGGTGTGTGCACCATGCCTGCAGGGGAGACTGAGGCACAGTGCATACAGTCCACTCAGGCAAAGCACAGCCTCTTCCTGAAGTCTTCAGTGAGAATGAGGTCTCCATTCCTGCTCCTCAGAGACTACGGTCTAGTCAGACATGGCTTCAGCCTCAGCTATATTCCACCTGCCAGTGATAACCTCAGCTTTGAGTTTTGCTTCTACTTCTCTGTTTTTCATTTCATTTTTTTTACATTCACTTTTAAAATTTACTCACACCTGGAATTCTAAAACACATATCAGAAACCAGGAAACAAAGAATCAGTACTAAATGAAAGCCACATTCTCTCTAAGGGGACTACTCCAGAAAAA
>NW_026585575.1:0-1094 GCF_907164565.1 Psammomys obesus | reverse complement strand
AACACAAAACAAAACCTGTGGTTATTTAGCCATTTCCTAAACAGTGATCTAGGAAAGTGTGCCTCCCTGATCCACAATGTATATTATGGACTTCTTCCTTTCTATTCCTCTAAGCAGATCAAATAATTGTACTGCCAAAACACACTCATGTAACAGTAAATATTCCGTAACTGTGATGTACATATAATATACAAAATAGTCAAAGGTTACCATTATAGATAGTTACTTTTAAATATTTCAATATAATTGGCTAGTAATCTTACAGATGGTAATATATTAAAGTTTTCATGAAATTGCTCCATATATTAATTTCCATAAGCCAATCCTATTTTTTCACTAATCATTATCTACCAACACAGGCTTTCGTTCTTGTGTTTGTAGCTACCCAGATTAATTTCTTGACATTTTGAAAAATATGGTCCTATAGATTAGTTATCTTTTTTCTGCTCATCTGATTACTTTTGGTATTACTAAATGTCTTAATTTTACTTCCCCTCTGATGTCATTAATATAAAGGAAACATTTTATTTCTTCTCATGACCGTCCTGAAGGATTTCTGCCGCTTCTTTGATGTTGTAGTGATTCTTCTTTTATTTTTTTAATTCTTTATTAATTACACTTTTTCACTTTGTTCCCTGTGATTCCCTCCGTCCTCCCATTGCAATCCCTCTCTTCCTCCACCCTCTGCATGCATGCCCCTTCCCAAGTCCACTGATAGGGGAGGTCTTCTTTTCTTTCCTTCTAATCCTAGTCAATTAGGTCTCAACAGGAGTGGCTGCATTGTCTTCTTCTGTGACCTGGCAATGTTGCTTCCCCCTCAGGGGGAGATAATTAAAGAGGAGGCAAATCAGTTCATGTCAGAGACAGTCCCTGTTCCTATAACAATGGAACCCAATGGATAATGAACTGCCATGGTCTACATCTGTGCAGGGGTCTTAGGATATCTCCATGCAGGGTCCTTCCTTGGAGTATCAGTCTCAGGAAAAACCCCTGTGCTGAGATTTTGTGGTTCTGTTGCTCTCTCCTTGTGGAGTTCCTGTATATATGTATATATATATGAGTGAATATATACCGTGTGTGTCTTTCTGCTTCTG
>NW_026585574.1:0-1289 GCF_907164565.1 Psammomys obesus | reverse complement strand
GCCCATAGATTTAGGGGTGGACTGACTGTAATAACAGGCTGATGTAGGATTTTCTGTACTGATGAACACAAAGGTTCTCCCCACAGTAGATAGGGGATTTAAAATTCCTGCATCAAGAAGACCTTAGGATTCTTCCTGTAATGAACAGTCATTCTTAATTTCTTTTCTACATAGTATAGCTGGACTGAATTTAACTGCTTTCAATGTATGTTTCTTACAATTCCTTAAGTCAGATATCATGGACCACATGCTCTGAGCACCCATGCTCTGTGCATGAACACACAATTTTTGGTGAAGCATAGTGCACTTAGACCTGCAACCCTTGAGAGACAACAGTAGGACCAGAAAGTTTCAGAGCCCATGCTGAATGATACTGTGGTAGATAAAAGTCTCATGTAGCCTTCAGATTGCACAAAACTCCTGGTGACAACCAGAAGCATGGCCCTGAGCACTGCATTCTTAAAAAGGCTGGACATGAGACTGTACCATAGGCAGGGGACTGGGGTCCTTATGTCTCTGTCCCTTGTGTACTTTTGTAGTTGTTTCCTTGGTATCTTCCATCCTCACTGTTTCTAACAGTCTTTGGGGTATCTTCTTATGGATAGTTCCCATAGCTGTGAGGAGAGGAAGTTGATAAACACATCCCATTTTGAACAGAATGTTCAAAGGTCTCTCTATCTCTGCACATTGCCAGTTTGTGACTTTCTATAGTAGTTGTTATCTCTCACAGGAGGTGTTATTCTGATGATAATTAAGAGAGATGCTGATCTATGGATAAGGAAGAATGTCATTAGGAGTCACTCATTTCTAGGTTCCTTTAGCAGAGCAATATTATTTGGTTTCCCAGATATCCTGACATATAGATTCACAGGATTGTGGCTGCACTAGCAGTGTCAGCTGTGGGTTCAATCTCATGGAGTCAGCCTTAAATCCAATCAGATAGTAGTTGGTTACTCTCGTGAATTTTGTGATTCTGTTCAACTCATGAATCTGGAGACATGCCACCATTGCTGATTAAGGATTTTTAGAAAATATAGTGCTTAACTTTCTCCTATGATAATGTACAGACTCCCTTCTAGCACCAAAAAAACCACATAGTAGGGGTAATTGCTTTTTATAGGCATCAGCTAAACTTCTCCATATTCAGTGAAATATGTAAGTGTGGTCTTCCGGAAAAGGATTCATTAGCCTTGGTAATCACCTAATTCGGGATTTCTGTGTGCCGCCTTGTCCAGCAACTTTACTTAGATGTAGCCCATTTCTGGTGCCGGATGTCTCACATGACTATG
>NW_026585573.1:0-7083 GCF_907164565.1 Psammomys obesus | reverse complement strand
ACTTACGGACACCTGATTTTTGACAAAGATGCCAAAACCATACAATGGAAAAAAGATAGCATCTTTAACAAATGGTGCTGGTCCAACTGGATGTCTACATGTAGAAAAATGCAAATAGATCCATACTTATCACCCTGCACAAAACTGAAGTCCAAGTGGATCAAAGACCTCAACATAAAACCAGACACATTAAATCGGCTAGAAAAAAAAGTGGGGAATACCCTAGAACTCATTGGTACAGGAGAAAACTTCCTGAACAGAACACCAACAGCACAGGCTCTAAGAGCAACAATCAATAAATGGGACCTCATGAAATTGAAAAGCTTCTGTAAAGCAAAGGACACCGTCATCAAAACAAAGAGACTGCCTACAGATTGGGAAAGAATCATCACCAACCCTCTATCTGACAGAGGACTCATATCCAATATATATAAAGAACTAAACAAGCTGAAAAGCAACAAACCAAGTAATCCACTTAAAAAATGGGGAACAGAGCTAAAGAGAGAATTCTCTGCAGAGGAATATCGAATGGCAGAGAAGCACTTAAAGAAATGCTCAACCTCATTAGCCATTAGGGAAATGCAAATCAAAACAACCCTGAGATTTCACCTTACACCCAACAGAATGGCCAAGATGAAAATCTCAAGGGACAACACATGCTGGAGAGGTTGTGGAGAAAGGGGAACCCTTCTCCACTGCTGGTGGGAATGTAAACTGGTACAACCACTCTGGAAATCAATCTGGCGCTTTCTCAGACAACTAGGAATAGCGCTTCCTCAAGATCCAGCCATACCACTCCTAGGCATATACCCAAAAGAGGCGCAAGTACACAACAAGGACATTTGTTCAACCATGTTTGTAGCAGCTTTATTTGTAATAGCCAGAAGCTGGAAACAGCCCAGATGCCCCTCAACTGAAGAATGGATGCAGAAACTGTGGTACATCTATACAATGGAGTATTACTCAACAATGAAAAATAAGGAAATCATGAAATTTGCAGGTAAATGGTGGGACCTGGAAAGGATCATCCTGAGTGAGTTGACCCAGAAGCAAAAAGACACTCACGGTATATACTCACTCATATAAACATACAATATAGAATAAACCCACTAAAAGCTGTACATCTAAACAAACTAAGCAAAAGAGAGGACCCTAACTAAAATGTTCAATCCCCATCCTGAAAGGCAAAGAGGATGTACATCAGAAGAAAACGAAAATAGGAAACAACCTCGGAACCCGCTACAGAGGGCCTCTGAAAGCCAGAAGAAAACAGGAAACAACCTTGAAACCTGCCACAGAGGGCCTCTGAAAGCCAGAAGAAAACAGGAAACAACCTTGAAACCTGCCACAGAGGGCCTCTGAAAGCTTCTGCAGTATAGACTGTCAAAGCAGATGCTGAGCCTGATGGCCAACTGATGGGCAGAGTGAATGGAACTTTATGTAAGAAGTGGGAAATAGTAAGAGCTGGAGGGAACGGGAACTCCACAAGCAGAGCAACAGAACAAGATAATTTGAACACAGGGAAATTCCCAGAGACTCATACTCCAACCAAGGACTATTTGTGGAGATGACCTGGAACCCCTGCACAGGTGTAGCCCATGGCAGTTCAGTGTCCAAGTGGGTTCCATAGTAATGGGAAGAGGGACTGCCTCTGACATAATCTGATTGGCCTGCTCGTTGATCACTTCCCCCTGAGGGGGGAGCAGCCTTACCAGGCCACAGTAGAGGACAATGCAGCCACTTTTGATGAGAACTGATAGACTAAGATCAGAAAGAAGGAGAGGAGGACCTCCCCTATCAGTGGACTTGGGGAGTGGCATGCATGCAGAAAGGGGAGGGAGGGTGGGATCGGCAGGGGAGGAGGGAGGGGCTCATGGGGGGATACAAAATGAATAAAGTGTAATTAATAAAAAAAAATAAAAGATTTAAAAAAAAATTAAAAATAACTTTGACAAGCAGGAAGGCAATGACAGCACAGCGACCAACAGACCGAACTCTCGGCCCTAGAACACCAGCAATTGTGTTTCCCAGGTGAAAGGAAACCCAACAGTGTGGGAAGCAATCAAGTTCAGGTCACCCAGCTAAACTCCAGAAGAATTCTCAGGTCCCAGAAGGCTCTTGGTTGCCAGCCCAGAGCCCCATACATGCTCTGATCACCATCCCAGACTGAACTGTCGGCTTCACAACAACAGAAATTGGGATTTCTAGTTGGGATAAAACCTCATGGTGAAGGAAGCAATCTGGACCGACCTCAGGTCACCCAGACAATCCCTGGAAAAGGTCCCAGGGTCCAGCAGGCACACAGCCTCTAGCCCAAAGACATGCCTGTGCACCCAACCCACAGTCCTAGACATAACTATGGGCGCCAGGGCACTAGAGACTGGGTTTTCCTGTCGGGGGGAAACCACATAGTGGGGAAAACATCTGGTCCTACCTCAGGACACCCACCTCTAGAAAAGTTTCTGGGTTCCTGCAGGCTTCAGGCTCTAGGCTCCTGCTACAAGCATTGAGTGCTGTGCTCATCTGCCACTGATTACCACTTGGGTACTGAGGCACAGAGCTCTCACCTCAGACCTACAGAAGCCTTAGATCCACTGGATCAAACCTGAGATACTGCCTCAAGGTGCAACCAGTTATCCCTAGCTAAACTGACCAAACCATCAGGCTCCCAGGTTCTTCTAGAGGGCTGTGCCCAGCAAGCACAGTGTAAGAGAAGCAGCAGCAGTTCACTAAATTCAGATTAAGAAACACAGCTGCAAAGCAGCTGTGTCCAAGACTTCTGGTGAGAGGACAGACCTCCTGACCACCAATGACCACAGTTACCACACACGTCCATACTCTTGAGGTGAGCTATGGCAATTCCCTGAAAAGTACAGCCATTTGGTTGACCATACACAAAAAGTTGAGGAGGCCTCCTTCAAGAACAACCATCTTCCTGCCAAGAAGATTCTCCCCATTCAAGGATTCTAGGAGGCACCAGAAACTAACAGCCAACACCTAAGAAAGCCAGATGGGTAAAGGCCAGCCTAAAAACACAACCAACAAAAGGCAAAGCAAAATGGCATCTTGAGAACCCAGTTATCCAGGGGCAAGTAGCCCTGAACACAGTAACATAGTGAAATTCAAGAAAATGACATTACCTCTAGGTTTATGAAGAGATTAATGGAGGAAACAAATAAAACGTGCAAAGAAATAGAGGAAGATGAAGTCAAACAGATTATGGGCATCCTTAAAGATGTAGCTAAACAGTTGTGGCCTTCAGAGCAGAAATGATTAAGTCACTGAAAGAAATAAAAGAAACAGGAATATTCAAACAAACAGGTGAAGAAATTGAAGGGAAAACAGGAATATACAGTCAGACAGGTGAAGGAAATCAACAAAATGATTCAAGATCTGAAGATAGAATCAGAAAAATTAAAGAAAACACAAACGGAGAAAATCATGGAGAAGAAGAACTTAGTGAAGAAAACAGGAACTACATAGGTAAGAATAACCTACGGACTATAAAAGATGGAAGAAATAATTTCAGGTGTGGAAGATACAATGGAAGAAATCAATGTATCCTGCGAAAATGATTACTCTAAAAAAATCCTGACTCAAAACATCCAAGAAATCCAAGACCACATGAAAAGACAAAACCTATGAATAATAGGAATAGAGTAAAAAGAAGACTCCAGTCTCCAAGGGACAGAATATATTTTCTTTTGTTATTATTATTATTATTATTATTAATTACAATTTATTCATTTTGTATCCCCCAATAAGCGCCTCCCTCCTCCCCTCCCAATCCCAAACTACCTCCCCTTTCTTCATGCATGCTCCTCCCCACGTCCACTGATAGGTGAGGTCCTCCTCTCCTTCCTTCTGATCTTAGTCTATCAGATCACATCAGAAATGGCTGGATTGTCTTCTTCTGTGGCCTGGTAAGGCTGCTCCCCCCTCAGGGGGAGGTGATCAAAGAGCAGGCCAATCAGTTTATGTCAGAGGCAGTCCCTCTTCCCATCACTATGTAAGCCACTTGGACACTAAACTGCCATGGGCTACATCTGTGCAGGGGTTCTAGGTCATCTCCACAAATAGTCCTTGGTTGGAGTATGAGTCTTTGGGAAGTTCCCTGTGTTCAAATTTTCTTGTTCTGTTGCTCTTCTTGTGGAGTGCCTGTCCTCTCCAGCTCTTGCTATTTCCCACTTCTTACATAAAATTCTATTCACTCTGCCCAATACTTGGCCATCAGGCTCAGCATCTGTTTTGATAGTCTGCAGGGCAGAGGTTTTCAGAGGCCCTCTGTGGCAGGTTCCGAAGTTGTTTCCTGTTTTCTTCTTCTGACTTTCAGAGGCCCTCTGTAGCAGGTTCCTAGGTTGTTTCCTGATTTCTTCTTCTTCTGATGTCCATCCTCTTTGCCTTTGAGGATGGGGATTGAGCGTTTTAGTTAGGGTCCACTCTTTTGCTTAGTTTGTTTAGATGTAACGATTTAGTGGGTTTATCCTATGTTGTATGTTTATATGAGTGAGTATATACCGTGTGTGTCTTTTTGCTTCTAGGACAACTCATTCAGGATGATCCTTTCTAGGTCGCAACGTTTACCTGCAAATTTCATGATTTCCTTATTTTTCATTGCTGAGTAATACTCCATTGTATAGATGTACCACAATTTCTGCATCCATTATTTAGTTGAGGGGCATCTGGGCTGTTTCCATTTTCTGGCTATTACAAATAAAGCAGCTACAAACATGGTTGAGCAAATGTCATTTTTGTGTACTTGAGCCTCATTTGGATATATGCCTAGGAGTGGTATGGCTGGATGTTGAGGAAGCACTATTCCTAGTTGTCTGAGAAAGCGCTAGATTGATTTCCAGAGTGGTTGTACAAGTTTACATTCCCATCAGCAGTGGAGAAGGGTTCCCCTTTCTCCACAACCTCTCCAGCATGTGTTGTCCCTTGAGATTTTCATCTTGGCCATTCTGATGGGTGTAAGGTGAAATCACAGGGTTGTTTTGATTTGCATTTCCCTAATGGCTAATGAGGTTGAGCATTTCTTTAAGTGCTTCTCTGCCATTCGATATTCCTCTACAGAGAGTTCTCTGTTTACCTCTGTTCCCCATTTTTTAAAATTTTTTATTAATTACACTTTATTCATTTTGTATCCCCCCATAAGCCCCTCCCTCCTCCCCTCCCGATCCCACCCTCCCTCCCCTTTCTGCATGCATGCCACTCCCCAAGTCCACTGATAGGGGAGGTTCTCCTCTTCTTTCTGATCTTAGTCTATCAGTTCTCATCAAAAGTGGCTGCATTGTCCTCTACTGTGGCCTGATAAGGCTGCTTCCCCCTCAGGTAAAAGTGATCAACGAGCAGGCCAATCAGATTATGTCAGAGGTAGTCCCTCATCCCATTACTATGTAACCCACTTGGACACTGAACTGCCATGGGCACACCTGTGCAGGGGTTCCAGGTCATCTCCACAAATAGTCCTAGGTTGGAGTATGAGTCTCTGGGAAGTTCCCTGTGTTCAAATTATCTTGTTCTGTTGCTCTCCTTGTGGAGTTCCCGTCCCCTCCAGCTCTTACTATTTCCCACTTCTTACATAAAGTTCCATTCACTCTGCCCATCAGTTGGCCATCAGGCTCAGCATTTGCTTTGACAGTCTATACTGCAGAAGCTTTCAGAGGCCCTCTGTGGCAGGTTTCAAGGTTGTTTCCTGTTTTCTTCTGGCTTTCAGAGGCCCTCTGTAGCAGGTTCCAAGGTTGTTTCCTATTTTCTTTTTCTTCTGATGTCCATCCTCTTTGCCTTTCAGGATGGGGATTGAACATTTTAGTAAGGGTCCTCTCTTTTGCTTAGTTTGTTTAGATGTACAGCTTTTAGTGGGTTTATTCTATATTGTATGTTTATATGAGTGAGTATATACCATGCGTGTCTTTTTGCTTCTGGGACAACTCACTCAGGATGATCCTTTCCAGGTCCCACCATTTACCTGCAAATTTCATGATTTCCTTAATTTTCATTGCTGAGTAATACTCCATTGTATAGATGTACCACAGTTTCTGCATCCATTCTTCAGTTGAGGGGCATCTGGGTTGTTTCCAGCTTCTGGCTATTACAAATAAAGCTGCTACAAACATGGTTGAGCAAATGTCCTTTTTCTGTACTTGCGCCTCTTTTGGGTATATGCCTAGGAGTGGTATGGCTGGATCTTGAGGAAGCGCTATTCCTAGTTGTCTGAGAAAGTGCCAGATTGATTTCCAGAGTGGTTGTACAAGTTTACATTTCCACCAGCAGTGGAGAAGAGTTCCCCTTTCTCCACAACCTCTCCAGCATGTGTTGTCCCTTGAGATTTTCATCTTGGCCATTCTGATGGGTGTAAGGTGAAATCTCAGGGTCGTTTTGATTTGCATTTCCCTTATGGCTAATGAGGTTGAGCATTTCTTTAAGTGCTTCTCTGCCATTCGATATTCCTCTACAGAGAATTCTCTCTTTATCTCTGTTCCCCATTTTTTAAATGGATTACTTGGTTTATTGCTTTTCAGCTTGTTTAGTTCTTTATATATATTGGATATGAGTCCTCTGTCAGATAAAGGGTTGGTGATGATTCTTTCCCAATCTGTAGGCAGTAGCTTTGTTTTGATGACGGTGTCCTTTGCTTTACAGAAGCTTTTCAATTTCATGAGGTCCCATTTATTGATTGCTGCTCTTAGAGCCTGTGCTGTTGGTGTTCTGTTCAGGAAGTTTTCTTCTGTACCAATGAGTTCTAGGGTATTCCCCAATTTTTTTTTCTAGCCAATTTACTGTGTCTGGTTTTATGTTGAGGTCTTTGATCCACTTGGACTTCAGTTTTGTGCAGGGTGATAAGTATGGATCTATTTTCATTTTTCTACATGTAGACATCCAGTTGGACCAGCACCATTTGTTGAAGATGCTATCTTTTTTCCATTGTATGGTTTTGGCATCTTTGTCAAAAATCAGGTGTCTACAAGTGTGTGGGTTTATTTCTGAGTCTTCTGTTCGATTCCATTGATCCACCATTCTGTTTCTATGCCAGTACCATGCAGTTTTTGTAACTGTTGCTCTATAGTACAGCTTGAGATCAGG
>NW_026585572.1:0-3117 GCF_907164565.1 Psammomys obesus | reverse complement strand
AATTAAAGCCTTTCTAGAATTCAATGAAAATGAAGACACAACATACCCTAACTTGTGGGACACAATGAAAGCAGTGCTAAGAGGAAAGTTCATAGCACTAAGTGCCTTCAAGAAGAAATTCGAGACAGCTCATTCAAGCAACTTAATGGCCCACTTAAAAACCCTAGAAAAAGAAGAAGCAGACACACCAAAAAGGAGTAGACGGCTGGAAATAATCAAACTCAGGGCTGAAATCAATCAATTAGAAACAAATAAAACAATTCAAAGAATCAATGAAACCAAGAGCTGGTTCTTTGAGAAAATCAGCAAGATAGACAAACCCTTAGCCAAGCTAACTAAAAGGCAGAGAGACACCACCCAAATCAACAAAATCAGAAATGAAAGGGGGGACATAACTACAGACACTGAGGAAATCCAAACAATCATTAGGACTTACTTCAAAAGTCTATATGCCACAAAATTTGAAAATCTAAATGAAATGGACAATTTTCTTGATCGATTTGACTCACCAAAGCTGAATCAGGACCAGGTAAATCAACTAAATAGTCCTATATCCCCCAAAGAAATAGAAGCAGTCATCAAAAGTCTCCCATCCAAAAAAAGCCCAGGACCAGATGGCTTCAGCGCAGAATTCTACCAGACCTTCAAAGAAGAGCTAACTCCAATTCTCTTCAAACTATTCCACAAAATAGAAACAGAAGGAACATTACCAAACTCATTCTATGAAGCCACAATCACCTTGGTACCTAAACCTCACAAAGACTCAACAAAGAAAGAGAATTTCAGGCCAATCTCCCTTATGAACATTGATGCAAAAATACTTAACAAAATACTTGCAAACCGGATCCAAGAACATATCAAAGATATTATCCACTATGACCAAGTAGGCTTCATCCCAGGTATGCAGGGGTGGTTCTATATACGGAAATCCATCAATGTGATCCACCATATTAACAAACTGAAAGAAAAAAACCACATGATAATCTCCCTAGATGCTGAAAAAGCATTTGACAAAATCCAACATCCATTCATGTTTAAAGTACTGGAGAGATCAGGGATACAAGGCACATATCTAAACATAGTAAAGGCGATATACAGCAAGCCTATAGCCAACATCAAACTGAACGGAGAGAAACTTAAAGCAATCCCTCTGAAATCAGGGACAAGACAAGGCTGCCCACTGTCTCCATATCTCTTCAACATAGTGCTGGAAGTCCTTGCTAGAACAATAAGACAGTCGAAGGAGATCAAGGGGATACAGATGGGAAAAGAAGAAGTCAAATTATCACTATTTGCAGATGATATGATAGTATATATGAGTGACCCCAAAAACTCTACCAGGGAACTCCTACAGCTGATAAACACCTTCAGCAAAGTGGCCGGATATAAAATTAACTCAAAAAAATCAGTAGCACTCCTGTATACAAAAGACAAAAGGGCTGAGAAAGAAATTAGAGAAACAACACCATTCACAATAGCCACAAATGACATAAAGTACCTTGGCGTAACCCTAACCAAGCAAGTCAAAGACTTGTATAAAAAAAATTTCAAGTCTCTGAAGAAAGAATTAGAGGAAGATATGAGAAGATGGAAAGATCTCCCATGCTCATGGCTTGGCAGGATTAACATAGTAAAAATGGCCATCTTACCAAAAGCAATCTACAGATTTAATGCAATTCCCATCAAATTGCCAACACAATTCTTTACAGACCTGGAAAGAAAAATTCTCAACTTCGTATGGAATAACAAGAAACCGAGAATTGCTAAAACAATCCTCTACAATAAAAGAACTTCTGGAGGTATCTCCATCCCTGATCTCAAGCTGTACTATAGAGCAACAGTTATAAAAACTGCATGGTACTGGCATAGAAACAGAATGGTGGATCAATGGAATCGAACAGAAGACCCAGAAATAAACCCACACACTTACGGACACCTGATTTTTGACAAAGATGCCAAAACCATACAATGGAAAAAAGATAGCATCTTTAACAAATGGTGCTGGTCCAACTGGATGTCTACATGTAGAAAAATGCAAATAGACCCATACTTATCACCCTGCAAAAAACTGAAGTCCAAGTGGATCAAAGACCTCAACATAAAACCAGACACATTAAATCGGCTAGAAAAAAAAAGTGGGGAATACCCTAGAACTCATTGGTACAGGAGAAAACTTCCTGAACAGAACACCAACAGCACAGGCTCTAAGAGCAACAATCAATAAATGGGACCTCATGAAATTGAAAAGCTTCTGTAAAGCAAAGGACACCGTCATCAAAACAAAGCGACTGCCCACAGATTGGGAAATAATCATCACCAACCCTCTATCTGACAGAGGACTCATATCCAATATATATATAAAGAACTAAACAAGCTGAAAAGCAACAAACCAAGTAATCCACTTAAAAAATGGGGAACAGAGCTAAAGAGAGAATTCTCTGCAGAGGAATATCGAATGGCAGAGAAGCACTTAAAGAAATGCTCAACCTCATTAGCCATTAGGGAAATGCAAATCAAAACAACCCTGAGATTTCACCTTACACCCATCAGAATGGCCAAGATGAAAATCTCAAGGGACAACACATGCTGGAGAGGTTGTGGAGAAAGGGGAACCCTTCTCCACTGCTGGTGGGAATGTAAACTGGTACAACCACTCTGGAAATCAATCTGGCGCTTTCTCAGACAACTAGGAATAGTGCTTCCTCAAGATCCAGCCATACCACTCCTAGGCATATACCCAAAAGAGGCGCAAGTACACAACAAGGACATTTGTTCAACCATGTTTGTAGCAGCTTTATTTGTAATAGCCAGAAGCTGGAAACAACCCAGATGCCCCTCAACTGAAGAATGGATGCAGAAACTGTGGTACATCTACACAATGGAGTACTACTCTACAATGAAAAATAAGGAAATCATGAAATTTGCAGGTAAATGGTGGGACCTGGAAAGGATCATCCTGAGTGAGTTGACCCAGAAGCAAAAAGACACTCACGGTATATACTCACTCATATAAACATACAATATAGAATAAACCCACTAAAAGCTGTACATCTAAACAAACTAAGCAAAGGAGAGGACCCTAACTAAAATGTTCAATCCCCATCCTGAAAGGCAAAG
>NW_026585571.1:0-2231 GCF_907164565.1 Psammomys obesus | reverse complement strand
GGCTGCATTGTCCTCTACTGTGGCCTGGTAAGGCTGCTTCCCCCTCAGGGGGATGTGATCAAAGAGCAGGCCAATCAGATTATATCAGAGACAGTCCCTCTTCCCATTACTATGTAACCCACTTGGACACTGAAATCCTATGGGCTACATCTGTTCAGGGGTTCTAGGTTATCTCCATGCATAGTCCTTGGTTGGAGTATGAATCTGTGGGAAGTTCCCTGTGTTCAAATTTTCTTGTTCTGTTGCTCTCCTGTGGAGACCCTGTCCTCTCTAGCTCTTAATATTTCCCACTTCTTACATAAAATTCCATTCACTCTGCCCAACAGTTGGCCATCAGGCACAGCATCTGCTTTAATAGTCTGCAGGGCAGAGGCTTTCAGAGGCCCTCTGTGGCAGGTTCCTAGGTTGATTTCTGTTTTCTTCTTCTGGCTTTCAGAAGCCCTCTGTAGCAGGTTCCTAGATTGTTTGCTGTTTTCTTCTTCTTCTGATGTCCATCCTCTTTGCCTTTCAGGATGGGGATTGACCGTTTTAGTTAGGGTCCTCTCTTTTGCTTACTTTCTTTAGATGCACAGATTTTAGAGGGTTTGTCCTATGTTGTATGTCTATATGAGTGAGTATATACTGTGTGTCTTTTTGCTTCTGGGACAACTCACTCAGGATGATCCTTTCTAGGTCCCATCATTTACCTGCACATTTCATGATTTCCTTATTTTTCATTGCTGAGTAATATTCCATTGTATAGATTACCACAATTTCTGCATCTATTCTTCAGTTGAGGGGCATCTGGGTTGTTTCCAGCTTCTGGCTATTACAAATAAAGCTGCTGCAAACATGGTTAAGCAAATGTCCTTTTTGTGTACTTGAGCCTCTTTTGGATATATACCTAGGAATGGTATGGCGGGATCTTGAGGAAGCGCTATTCCTAGTTGTCTCAGAAAGCACCAGATTGATTTCTAGAGTGGTTGTACAAGTTTATATTCCCACCAGCAGTGGAGAAGGGTTCCCCTTTCTCCACAACCTCTCCAGCCTGTGTTGTCACTTGAGTTTTTGATCTTGGTCATTCTGATGGGTGTAAGGTGAAATCTCAGGGTTGTTTTGATTTGCATTTCCCTAATGGCTAATGAGGTTGAGCATTTCTTTAAGTGCTTCTCTGCCATTCGGATATTCCTCAAAAGAGAGTTCTCTGTTTAGCTCTGTTCCTCATATTTTAAGTGGATAACTTGGTTTGCTGCTTTTCACCTTCTTTACTTCTCTATATATACTGGATGTGAGTCCTCTGTCAGTTAAAGGGTTGGTGATGATTCTTCCCCAATCTGTAGGCAGTCGCTTTCTTTTGATGACGGTGTCCTTTACTTTACAGAAGCTTTTCAATTTCATGAGGTCCCATTTATTGATTGTTGCTCTTAGAGCCTGTGCTGTTGGTGTTCTGTTCAGGAATTTTTCTCCTGTACCAATGAGTTCTAGGGTATTCCCTACTTTTTTTCTAGCCGATTTAATGTGTCTGGTTTTATGTTGAGGTCTTTGATCCACTTGGACTTCAGTTTTGTGCAGGGTGATAAGTATGGATATATTTTCATTTTCCTACATGTAGACATCCAGTTAGACCAGCACCATTTGTTGAAGATGCTATCTTTTTTCCATTGTACGTTTTTTTCATCTTTGTCAAAGATCAGGTGTCCATAAGTGTGTGGGATTATTTCTGGGTCCTCTGTTTGGGTCTATTGATCCACCATTCTGTTTCTATGCCAGTACCATGCAGTTTTTAAAACTGTTGCTCTATACCACAACTGAAGATCAGGGATGGAGCTACCTCCAGATGATCTTTTATTGTAGAGGATTGTTTTAGCAATTCTGGGTTTCTTTTTAATACATATGAAGTTGAGAATTTTTCTTTCCAGGTCTTTAAAGAATTGTGTTGGTAATTTGATGGGAATTGCATTGAATCTGTAGATTGCTTTTTGTAAGATGGCCATATTTACTATGTTAATCCTGCCAAGCCATGAGCATGGGAGATCTTTCCATCTTCTCATACCTTCTTCTAAATCTTTCTTCAGAGACTTGAAATTTTTTTCATACAAGTCTTTGACTTGCTTGGTTAGGGTACTCCGAGATACCTTATGTCATTTGTGGCTATTGTGAAGGGTGTTGTTTCCCTAATTTCTTTCTCAGCCCTTTTGTCTTTTTTATACAGGAGGGCTACTGATTTTTTTGAGTTAATTTTGTATCCGGCC
>NW_026585570.1:0-1495 GCF_907164565.1 Psammomys obesus | reverse complement strand
CAATGAAACAAAAGACAGAATCTTCAACAAATGGTGCAACAAAAAGAACATCTTCTACAAAGTAGATGTCACTGTGTAGAAGAACGCAAATAGATCCATACCTATCACCCTTCACAAGACTCAAGTCCAAGTGCATCAAAGACCTCAACATCAAACCAGAGGCACTGAACCTGAACCTGATAGAAGAAAAAGTGAGTGATGGTCTTGAAGGCATTGGTACATTTACACAATGGGTTTTGCTCAGATGTTGCAGGGGGAAAAAAAGGCATCATGAAATTTGCAGGCAAATGCATGGAACTAGAAAATGAATTATTCTGAGTGAGGCACCCCAGACCCAGAAAAACAAACATGATATGTACTTGCTTATAATTGGCAATTAGGGTTATGTAAAGGATAATCACACCTCAATCCACACACTTAGAGAAGTTAAAAAGAGGAGAGGTCTGGCGGGGAAGCCCCATGGATCTCCTTGGCAAGAGATAATAGAATAGATTTTGTGGATGAAGTGGGGGCAAGTGGGGATGGGAACAAAAGGAATCAGGTGGACAAGGGGGACTTCTGAAGTAGGAGGGTATTTAGGGGGCTATGTGGAAATCTAGTGCAGTTGAAGCTTCCTGGAACGGATGAGGGTAACTCAAGCAAGGTCTCCTAGTAATGGAGGTTAAACTGGGCATCTTTTGTAACCAGGCTAATATATCAGTGGTGACACCAGGGCACCATCCAGCCACAAAACCTATGATGCACAATCTGCCTCTCCTGCCAGATGTGCTGGGCCCATGATGTCCCAGAGCTTGTGAGAGAGGCCAAGCAATGACTGTTCTAACTTGAGGAACAGAGCATAGGACAGTACCCGATACTGCCTGGATGGCCAGGAACAGAAAGATGGGTAGCTCAGAAACCTAGGATAGAACCAAACATGACTGACAAAAGCAAACTCAATGAAATGATTTCTATGGCATTCTGCTATACCTGTGCTCATAAATTAGTGCCTAGCCCAACTGTCATCAGAGGCTTCCTCCAGCTGTTGATGGGAGCAGCTACAGAGACCCACAGCTAAACATTAGTGGAGCTCATGGAGTCTTGCAGAAGGGGAAGTAGAAAGACTGCAGGAGCCAGAGGAGTTGAAGACTCCAGGAGAACACAGCCCACAGAATTAACTAAGCAGGGCACATAGGTGCTCCCAGAGACTGAAGTGGCAGAAATGGAGTCTATGTGAGTCTGCAATAAGCTGTCTGCATGCATGCTGTGGTTGCTTAGCTTGGGGTGTGTAGTGGAAGTTTTGTTTTGTTTTGTATTGTTTTACTTTTGTTTTTGTTTTTGTTTTTTTTTTAATTCACTTATGTTAGGTCAGCAGGTTTTTGTTTTAATCCCAAGAGTAGGGTATGGGACTTCCTTAGTTTGTCCACAGCTGATAATTGCCTCATTCAGGGACATGGTCTATGCCAGCTGATAACAGCCTCATGCAGCTTGGAGAGGGGCGTGGTCTTTGCTAGCT
>NW_026585569.1:0-1489 GCF_907164565.1 Psammomys obesus | reverse complement strand
ACCCGACGTATCTTTTTCCCATGAGTGGCGAGAACGTACATCCTTCCTTAGCGAACTGCCGATCTTACTTTGGGTTCGCCGTGGCATTGTCTGAACGATCCGGATCAATCCATGAAAGCCTCCATCCTGCAGTGGTCCATGCTTCGAATTCATGTTGAGCGCCACCTGTACCCGCCTGACGGGACGGTAATTCGTGGGTCTTCGAAGAGGACCAGGCCTGAAAGAAAAACGGATGAGAGAGAAGAACGGGACCAAGCAGTTTTCCTTGTCAAAGTCCGTTTATTGTAGGGCAAAACTTTACATTTATGCTCAAAGAATAAGGAAGTAAAATAGGAGGGAGGGGGTGGGAGGCTATCTCGTGAGTCATTGAGGCATTTCAAGGTTTTAACATTAACTGTTGAAACCGGTCAGGTGGGGGGTGGTTCCCAGTCTCAGGAAGCAATCTATCCAGGTGGTCAAAGCTAATTGCAGCCTCCGGCACCAGCATCTGTCATAACTACGTGCCTGGGATTCTTGGTCTCTGGCACTATACCCTGCAAAGCTTTCAATCAACATAGATGGAGAAAACAAACTATTCCATGACAAAACTAAATTTATGCAATATCGATACAGCAAACCAGCCCTACAGAAGATACTAGAAGGAAAACTCCAATCCAATGAAAACAAATTCACCCAAGAAAACATGGCACACAGATAATATCCCAACAAAAAATGAAAAGAAACCAATGAAACACAGTAAGACCACTGACTCCAATAAAAAAGAAACTAACATTTATTGGTCACTATTATCTATCAACATCAATGGACCCAACTCGCCAATAAAAAGATACAGACTAACACAATGGATGTGAAAACAGGATCCAACATTCTGCTGCATCCAAGAAATGCACCTCTGCAACAAAGATAAACTACCTCAGAGTAAAGGGCTGGAAAATTGTCTTTCAAGCAAACTGACCTAGAAAACAAGCTGGGGTAGCTATCCTAATATCTAATAAAATAGACTTTCAACCAAAATTAATCAAAAAAGATGAGGAGGGACACTTCATTCTCATCAAAGGAAAAAATCCACCAAGAGTACATCACAATTCTGAACATCTATGCCCCAAATACAAGAGTGCCTATGTTCATAAACGAAACATTACTAAAACTTAAATCACACATCGATCCCAACACCTTGACAGTAGGAGACTTCAACACTTTACTTTCACCAAGGGACAGATCATCTAGACAGAAACCTAATAAAAAAATAAAGGCACTTACAGAGGTCCTAAATCAAATGGACCTAATAGATGTCTACAGAACTTTCCACCCAAATGCAAAAGAGTATAGCTTCTTTTCAGCACCTCATGGAACCTTCTCCAAAATAGACCATATAATTGGTCAAAAAGCAAGCCTCAACAGATACAAGAAGATTGAAATAATCCCCTGTATTCTATCTGACCACAATGAAATAAAGCTGGACATCAACAACATTGGAATTAGAAAAAAA
>NW_026585568.1:0-1164 GCF_907164565.1 Psammomys obesus | reverse complement strand
AGACACCAGGGACTGTGGACAAAGGACTTGGAAGAACATAGCTGGAAGAGTCCTGGAATCCTCTTGCCCCAAGGACAAGCTCTGCCAGGACTGGAAGTTCTGTACAAACTATGAAGTGACACAAGTAATCAATAGACCCACCAAGACATGAAGCCAGTGAAGTAAAACAGGATCTGGCACTAAATCCAAAGTACCAGCACTTTTGTATTTGGAGTATCAGGAGTATCGTGCCAAAGTCTAATTTCATTTCAGACCCATTCATTAGGAGGGAGATAATGCTTGTTACAGTAAGACTAACCAAGTACCTGTAAGCGAAGAGTTTTAGAATTCATTATTACAGTTATTCTAGACAAATATAACGTCTTTTTATATTTTTAATGAAAATAGATTTGTTCATGCCATATATTCTGGTTATGCAGAGAACAAGAATGACCCTGGGATGTTCAAATACAGCTAAACCTTCTTCAGTGCAAACCCTACAGTTATGGCTCTGCCACATACTACTGTGCTCGGAGAACACACTGACACAGCCTCCCTTTGCAGCTGTACAGTATTTCAGGCTGCTCCTCAGCTCTGTGTTTCCTCCTTCAGTGCAGGAGGTGTGGAGGGGCACACATTTCCTGCCAGCCTCAAGGGTTTCCTCTGAGCTTCAGAGCCTTGGCTTCCTGCTTAGACCTGAGGTCCAGGGATTACTGGGCAACCTGAGACTGGATCCACTTTCTTCTCTCCCCTGGGAAACACAGACCCTGGTGTTTCAAGGCCCACAGTTTGGTTTGTAGGTCACTCTCCCATCACTGCTGTCCTGCTTATCAGACACAATCCATGATCTGCACTGCCATCTTAAGTCCTCTCCAACCATGTGATCATGAGCCAAAAAAAATATGACTACTTGTGCAGCTATATAGGACCAGTTAAGCTAAAGCATTTACTCCTCTGGAACCAGATCAGGCTAGCCACACAGCCTCACACACACGCATGAAAATAGAAGTTCCAGAAAAAGCATTTAAGTAGTAAATGTCCTGCATCATTTTCTTCATAATTCCTGACCATATATTAATATATAAATACTTCTTACCCTCAGAAATGTCTTAAAGAAGCTTCTCAGGCAGGAGAATTCCTGATTGTGTTTCCAGATATTAGAGAACTATGATGAAACCTGTCCAT
>NW_026585567.1:0-1515 GCF_907164565.1 Psammomys obesus | reverse complement strand
CCTACTGTTTGCAACATATATTGTGTTCTTTGGAACATACTTCTCAACATTTGAAATAGATTCACATCAAACAGGAATAAATTTCATAACGTAGTAATTCACTTTCAATTTTGTTAATCATGAAACTGAGTTTATAAATGTTTTCAACATATCCTTGCATTGAAGTTTGCTTCGTGTGGCAACCATTGCTTGTTGTCTCTATCTGACTTTTTGATTCACTGGGATCTTAAGTGTTTCTTAAGTAAAAGCTGGGATGTACATATTCATTGAAATGTGTAATATGATTTTTGGACTGAGTAAACCAGTCAAGAAGATACATATTTTAAATATTCAAATTCTGTGAGCAGGGCATAGTGAAGAAAGCATCAAACCAGTAGCCAGTATGATATTACATTGTTATGTAATTGATATTATGTTGTTATGATAAGAGAAAATAATTTTCAGAAGCATCGGGAAGAGTTAAGAGATAAGAAAAAAAAGTAGACTGGAAGAAAAGAGAGAATATTAGAATATAGTGCAGTCTTGCTAGGCCATAGAGGAGGACATTGCAGCCAGTCCTGATGAGACCTGACAAGCTAGGGTCAGATGGAAGGGGAGGAGGTCCTCCCCTATCAGTGGACTTAGAAAGGGACAGGGAGGAGATGAGGGAGGGAGAGTGGGATTGGGAGGGAATGAGGGAGGGGGCTACAGCTGGGATATAAAGTGAATAAACTAATATTAAAATATTAATAATAAAAATTTAATAAAAATTGTGAAAAGAAACCCCCAAACAAACAAAGAAACAACAAAAAAAGGACAAAATGCAGATGGTGGGGCAGGGATAGAAAACCTTGCTTCATACACATGGGCTGGACCTAGGCCTTTACACATATGTGGCAGATGTGCAGCTCGGTCATTTGCTTTCCTAACAATTAGAAAGGGGGCTGTTCTGACTCCATTCCCTGCCTTTGCGCCCTTTGCCTTAGCAGGGTTGTCTTACCTGGCTTCAGTGGGAGAAGGTGCTCTTAGTCCTGCTGTGATGGGTGGGTTTCCTAGGGGTTGTCCCCATGCTGAGGAAAACTGGAGGATGGAAGGGGAGGGGTGTCGGGGTGAGAATAGGAGAGGAGGGAGGCAGGCTTTGATGAGGATGTAAAATAAATAGATAAGTAATGGATTAAAAGACAGAGGGGGTATTTCTAGAACAAATTTTGATAGCATAGTGCTAAAGGAGATAAGAATGGTTAGAAAGGGACAGGAATCTTGGTGGGGGTTTTGAGATGTAAAATAATACTATTAACTTCCCCTTGAGGGAAACTGGCTGCCATCATAGATGTTGATATCCAGATAGGATTCACAGTCCAGTGCAGAGACAGAACTCCCTTTGGCTAGAAACAAGGGAAATGACTCCATTTTCTGGACAAAAATATATATTAAAAAAAAAATCTTGATGAATGCTGTTTTTTTTGTTTTGTTTTTGTTTTTTGTTTGTTTTTTTTCTGTTCTTGGTATGGTTGTTTCTAAACAACTGAAATCCTT
>NW_026585566.1:0-1531 GCF_907164565.1 Psammomys obesus | reverse complement strand
TGTGGGCATAGGAAAGAAGAAGGGTACCGCCCACACATTGGGTGCCTGAGAAGGTCGCCTGGATGAGAAGGATGAAGATCCCACACAGGCTTCTCAGGAGACACAGCGAATCTAAGACTGACTGCCATATGTATCAAGCATCCACATGAAGTTCAGAGGGAGAATATTCAAAAACAAGAGGCCTAAGGATGAGGTTCCTAGCCCCCAAGTGTGAATAGTTCTCTCCTATAGCAAGGATGACTGCATTGTTTTTTACTGATTCCTCGCTAGAGAAGTCAGGTGAAAAGGTCTGCCATTCAGAAGATATTGAGAATCACCTCCCTCCAGGCTAGAGAAGAGGACAGATTCATGAAGTTCTCTCCTCAACAGCATTGGCTCAAAGTGATTAAAATATTACTTCTGACTCCACTTAAGAACGCAACAGGACTTGAAATTTTACTATGTCATTTATCGGTGCCTTCACCCTCCATTCCCCCCAAACAGAAAATTTAAATTGTTGCCATGCTTTGTTTTAGTAAATAGCTTCACCATGTTTTGAACCTTACTGGAAGATATTATGTAATATATCACGCAATATATTATCTGATTTCTATAATGAGTAAAGAAGACCCATTCTATGAGCTGAATGGAAACATTATCCAGATAGATACTTAACAACATAAACACAGTCATTAAATTTGAGCCATTTGAGGATATGTACACACACACATGCACACTCACACATACACACACACACACACACACACACAGATAGACACATAAGCACACATTCACATACATATATACACATACACATGCATATACAGAGGAAAAAGAGACAAACGGACAGAATGACAAAGAAACAGAAAGGGAGAGCCACAGTAGTCGTTTACCCTTAAAAGAAAAACCACCAGAAAGAAAAGCAAGTCATTAATTACAGTCAGTGATTTCACAGAGAGCAGCAGGCTGCTTCTAAATTTAAAAATGTCCCCTGAACATCAAGACCTGTATTTGCTTGTTTTTCCACCCTCCCCATTTTGTTGCATATCCATTTGCAACTGGAATAACTGGAATAATTGTTAACTGGAATAGTTCCAGTTAACGAATAGGATCTTTCAAGATAACATGTGCTTCAGCAAGCAGAGAAATGAGCCTGAGCATGGCAGGCACTCCCAACCACTAACAGGACCAGAGCTTCTGCTGAAGATGCTGATCAGCTCTGGATTGGAAGAAAATCACACAGGTAGTCACAGAACTAAACGGGGACAAAAAGCTTGTATTTTAAAAAAGACTTACTGCACATTACCCCTTTAGGATTTTTATGATTATCATATCCTAAACCTTATATAAATTCATGTAATATTTTATCTACAGGAACAATATATCCCTCTGTCTTCTGCTCTGCTTTTGACTATGTCTAAAGCAGTAGCACCCAAGCATTGAGCCACAGAGCTTGCTGCATATTAAATAGTGTTGGCAGTTCTACATCTACATGCTGCTAGCTATAAGAATCAAACAGATACTTTTTATCAGAATTAACATAGTATTCCAC
>NW_026585565.1:0-1712 GCF_907164565.1 Psammomys obesus | reverse complement strand
ACCTGATAAAACAGGGTCAGATGAAAGGGGAGGAGGTCCTCCCCTTTCATCTGACCCTGTTTTATCAGGTATCTTCAGGGCTGGCTGCAAAGTCCTCCTCTGTGGCCTAACAGACTGCTCCTCCCCTGGGGTGGGGGTCAAACAGCCTGCCCTTGAGATCCTATTAGAAATAGTCCGTGTTCCCCTTACTTTGGAAAACTACTTGGTTACTGAGCTACCACAGGCCACATCCGAGCAGAAGTTCTAGGTTATATCCATAGATGGTCCTTGGTTGAGTGTCAGTCTCAGAAAAGACCCTGTGCCCAGATATATTTGGTCCTTGTGGAGCTCCTATCCTTTCCATATCATACTAACTTCCCTTCTTTCATATGATTCCCTGCACTCTGCCGAGTGCATGGCCAAAACTGCACATGCACAAACTTTTCCCTCCCATATGCTTTACCATCCAGCAGCACTGGGTCCTTTTCCTGTTCCTCATATTTGTCTTTAGACATTGTTTCTGGAGACAATGAGGAACCAAAGGAGAATGCTTGAATCTCACTCAGAAGAGGAAATAAAGTAGATATATGAAGTAGATGGAGGGAGGGAGCTGGATGAGAGAGAAGGTACTGATCAGGTGTGGAGGAGGGGAAGGACAGGGATAAAGAAGAGAAAATGGAGGAGAGGGCATCTCTGGATCAGGGGAGGATCCCTGGAATTTATGGCAATGACCCTAGCAAGGAGGAATAGAAAGCCTGAAGTTGCCACCTTATGTAGATAGATGGGATTTCCAGTGTAGGGAGGGGGCACCAACACAGCCATAAAACTTTCTGCCCAATATTTTCCTTACCTCCAAGAACTGTAGGGATAAAGGGGAAGCAGAGATTGAGGGAAAGGCAAATCAATGACTGAGACCCACCCCATGGGAGAGAGTCAGTCCCTGACAATATTAATGATACTCTGCTATGCTTTAAGGCAAGACCCACACATAACAGTCTTTGGAGAGGCTTCATCCAGAATATAATGGAAGCAGCTGCAGACACACAGCCAAACAATAAGCCAAGCTCAAATGTGGAAGAGTGGGAGCCCAGAGGAGTCAAGGACACCACAAGAAGAACTACAGAATCAACTAACCTGGACCCATGGGGCACATAGAGACTGAACCACCAACCACGGACCAAGCATGGGCTAGACATAGACCCTTACACATATGTAGCAGATGTGCACCTTGGTTAATATTTGCTTCTCCTAACAATGGGAATAGGGGCTGTCTCTGATTCTGATGCTTGCTTCTGAATGTCTTACTCCTAGCTGGGCTACCTGTCAGGCCTCAGTGGAAGAGAATGGACTTACTCCTCCAGCAACTTGAAAAGCAAGGGTGGGTTGGTTCCCCTTGGGAGCCTCCCTTACTCTGAGAAGGAGAGAGGTAGATAGGGAAATAGGGGTATGGAATTAGAACTGAGTGGCAAGGAGAGAGGGGGCTGGGGTCAGGCTGTAAAGTGATTAAATAAATCAAAAAAGAAAGAAAAAAGTTACTTCTTGAACTCCAAAACATGAGATTTACTTTCTTATTGGACAACCCTGACAACCCCCTCCCCAAAAAGACAATTGTGTGTGTGTGTGTGTGTGTGTGTGTGTGTGTGATTTAAAAGGGTAGGATAAACAAAGGCTGTTTTCAATAGTTTGCCTGGTTTTCTTTTTTTTTTTTTTTTGAATTTTATTTTTTTCTTATC
>NW_026585564.1:0-3917 GCF_907164565.1 Psammomys obesus | reverse complement strand
TGATGTTGAGAGAGATTAATGACCAGTGGCTGTTAGATCCTTTGATTTTGATGTTGGCTGTGTTCATAAGGTTGTGTGCTTGGTTGCTTTTTGTTTTGCTGTAGTAAGGTTAATTATTTCCTGTGTTTTCTTGACAGAAGCTAATTTTCTTGGGTTGTATTTTCCCTTCCAGTGTCTTCTGTAATGCTGGATTTGTGTGTAGGTATTGTTGAAATTTGTTTTTGTCATTGAATATCTTGTTTTCTCCGTCTATGAGGACTGAGAGTTTTGCAGGGTATAGTAGCCTGGGTTGACATCTGTGTTCTCTTAGGGTCTGCATGATATCTGTCCAGGCCCTTCTGGCTTTCATAGTTTCTGTTGAAAAGTCAGGTGTGATTCTAATGGGTTTGCCGTTATATATCACTTGGCCTTTTTCCCTTGCAGCTTTTAGTATTTTTTCTTGGTTCTGTATACTTACTGTTTTGATTATTATGTGGCGGGAGGATTTTCTTTTCTGGTTAAATTTGTTGGGTGTTCTGTAGGCCTCATGTATCCTTATTGGCTTCTCCTTTAACTTGGGGAAATTTTCTTCAATGATTTTGTTGAAAATATTTTCTGGGCCTTGGAGAAGGGAGTCTTCTTTTTCCTCTATTCCTATTATTCTTAGGTTTTGTCTTTTCATATTGTCTTGGATTTCTTGGATGGTCTGTGAGAGGAATTTTTTGGATTTAACATTTTCTTTGACAGATACATCGATTTCTTCCATTGTATCTTCTACACCTGAGATTCTTTCTTCCATTTCTTGTATTCTGTTGGTTATGCTTACCTCTGTAGTTCCTGTTTTCTTCCCTAAATTCTTCCTCTCCATTATTTCCTCCATTTGTGTTTTCTTTAATTTTTCTAGTTCTATCTTCAGGTCTTGAGTTGTTTTGTTTACTTCCTTCACCTGTCTGCTTGTATTTTCCTCTTTTTCTTTTAGTTCCTTCAACTCTGTCTCTTTGATTTCTTTCAGTGATTTAATTATCTCTTCTCTGAAGGCCACAAGCTGTTTGGCTGCATCTTCCCGTATTTCTTCACGGATGGCCCTAATCTGCTTTTCTTTATCTTCCTCCATTTCTTTACAGATAGCCATGATCTGTTTGGTTTTATCTTCCTCTAATTCTTTACGTATTTTATCTGTTTCCTCTATTATTCTCTTCATCAACATAGATGTAAGGTCATCTTCTTGATTTTCTATTATGCTGCATTGTTCAGGGCTGTTCGCCCCTGGATGGCTGGGTTCTGGAGATGCCATATTGCTCTGTCTTTTGTTGGTTGAGCCTTTACGCTGACCTCTACCCATTGGGCTCATTTAGGTGTTGGCTGTTAGTTTCTGTGCTTCCTGGAGTCCTGAGGTAGGGAGTATCCCCTTGCCCGGAAGATGGTTTTTCCTGAAGGAGTCCTTCTCTGCTTTTTGGTTATGGTCACTGTATGGCCAGTGTTTCTCAGGAGTTGCCACTGCTCACCTCAGGTTTATAGCCCTGAGTAGTAGCTGTGGTCTATGTTAGGCAGGGGGGGGATCTCCTCTTACCCATAGAATTTCTCAAGACAGCTGCCCCACTGCTGGGTTTCTTGTTATAAATTTAGTGTGCTGCTGCTCACTAAATTTCCATGTACAGTCCTCTTGAAGAACCTGCTGATTCCCTAGCTGTGGGGTTTTCTCCCAACAGGAAACCTTAGTCTGTTATTCTGGGGCGCACAGTTCTGTCCGGGAAAGTGGGAGGTGCACTCAGCAAGTCTCTGGGCCAAAGGCTGAGTGTTCCGCTCTGGACCTGGAGAATGTGCACCTAGGTTGAGTTGGCGCCTGGGGGCACTGCTCTGGTCTGGAGGCTGGGTGCCTCACTCTGGACCAGAAGCTGTGTGTCTCTGTCTGGGATGGCGGGTGCAGGCACCGATCTGATCTAGACGCTGTGGGTGCAGCCCCCCCGAAGGATCAGGGATTCCCACAGTTTTGGCAGTCTAGCCAGGGACAACTGGCCGATCCCTGGCACAGTATCTGAGGGCTGCTGTAATGGCTCTTCGGCTCCTGCAAGTCCCGAGGATGCAGCTGTGTGTCCCAGTGCCCCAGGGGAACTCAACAATGGCGGCAGAGCACAGCGCTCCTGCCTGCACTAGAGTCTGCGTGAGTCCAGGAAGAGTTTTGGTGCTGGGTGTCCTAAGCTTTAGAGCTGCTGACCCCCTCCACTGGCGGTTTCCTCCTGCCAGAGACACGCAGTCTGGTGCCCTGGTGCCCACAGTTCGGTCCCAATTGTTTCCTGCTCCATGGGGTTATCTCTCGACTGGGAAATCCAGTCTATGGTGTTGTGGGCCCACAGTTCAGTCTGGGACAGTGACCAGATCGCGCTGGCATGTAGCCCTGGGCTGACGACCAAGCGCCTGGCGGAGGAGGGATCTCTTCTGCGGTTTAGCCGGGTGAGTTAAAGCTGATTGAATCCCCCACCGTGGGGTATCCTCTCACCTGTGAAACACAATCACTTGTGTTTTATGGCCACGAGTTCCGATTGCTGGTCACTGTGTCAATCCTGCTGTGCTGCTCCTCAGAATGAGAGTCCTCCCGGCGCGCCATCTTGCCCCGCCTCCCTCTGCCCTTCAATTTCATGAGGTCCCATTTATTGATTGTTGCTCTTAGAGCCTGTGCTGTTGGTGTTCTGTTCAGGAAGTTTTCTCCTGTACCAATGAGTTCTAGGGTATTCCCCACTTTTTTTTCTAGCCGATTTAATGTGTCTGGTTTTATGTTGAGGTCTTTGATCCACTTGGACTTCAGTTTTGTGCAGGGTGATAAGTATGGATCTATTTTCATTTTTCTACATGTAGACATCCAGTTGGACCAGCACCATTTGTTGAAGATGCTATCTTTTTTCCATTGTATGGTTTTGGCACCTTTGTCAAAAATCAGGTGTCCGTAAGTGTGTGGGTTTATTTCTGGGTCTTCTGTTCTGTTCCATTGATCCACCATTCTGTTTCTATGCCAGTACCATGCAGTTTTTATAACTGTTGCTCTATAGTACAGCTTGAGATCAGGGATGGAGATACCTCCAGAAGATCTTTTATTGTAGCGGATTGTTTTAGCAAGTCTCGGTTTCTTGTTATTCCATACGAAGTTGAGAATTTTTCTTTCCAGGTCTGTAAAGAATTGTTTTGGCAATTTGATGGGAATTGCATTGAATCTGTAGATTGCTTTTGGTAAGATGGCCATTTTTACTATGTTAATCCTGCCAAGCCATGAGCATGGGAGATCTTTCCATCTTCTCATATCTTCCTCTAATTCTTTCTTCAGAGACCTGAATTTTTTTTTATACAAGTCTTTGACTTGCTTGGTTAGGATTACACCAAGGTACTTTATGTCATTTGTGGCTATTGTGAATGGTGTTGTTTCTCTAATCTCTTTCTCAGCCCTTTTGTCTTTTGTATACAGGAGGTCTACTGAATTTTTTGAGGTAATTTTGTATCTGGCCACTTTGCTGAAGGTGTTTATCAGCTGTAGGAATTCTCTGGTAGAGTTTTGGGGTCACTCACGTATACTATCATATCATCTGCAAATAGTGATAATTTGACTTCTTCCTTTCCCATCTCTATCCCCTTGATCTCCTTCAACTGTCTTATTGCTCTAGCAAGGACTTCCAGAATCATGTTGAAGAGATATGGAGAGAGTGGGCAGCCTTGTCTTGTCCCTGATTTCAGTGGGATTGCTTTAAGTTTCTCTCCGTTCAGTTTGATGTTGGCTATAGGCTTGCTGTATATCGCCTTTACTATGTTTAGATATGTGCCTTGTATCCCTGATCTCTCCAATACTTTAAACATGAATGGATGTTGGATTTTGTCAAATGCTTTTTCAGCATCTAGGGAGATTACCATGTGGTTTTTTTCTTTCAGTTTGTTAATATGGTGGATCACATTGA
>NW_026585563.1:0-7392 GCF_907164565.1 Psammomys obesus | reverse complement strand
CCATACTTATCACCCTGCACAAAACTGAAGTCCAAGTGGATCAAAGACCTCAACATAAAACCAGACACATTAAATCGGCTAGAAAAAAAAGTGGGGAATACCCTAGAACTCATTGGTACAGGAGAAAACTTCCTGAACAGAACACCAACAGCACAGGCTCTAAGAGTAACAATCAATAAATGGGACCTCATGAAATTGAAAAGCTTCTGTAAAGCAAAGGACACTGTTATCAAAACAAAGCGACTGCCTACAGAATGGGAAAGAATCATCACCAACCCTTTATCTGACAGAGGACTCATATCCAATATATATAAAGAACTAAACAAGCTGAAAAGCAACAAACCAAGTAATCCACTTAAAAAATGGGGAAAAGAGCTAAAGAGAGAATTCTCTGTAGAGGAATATCGAATGGCAGAGAAGCACTTAAAGAAATGCTCAACCTCATTAGCCATTAGGGAAATGCAAATCAAAACAACCCTGAGATTTCACCTTACACCCATCAGAATGGCCAAGATGAAAAACTCAAGTGACAACACATGCTGGAGAGGTTGTGGAGAAAGGGGAATCCTTCTCCACTGCTGGTGGGAATGTAAACTTGTACAACCACTCTGGAAATCAATCTGGTGCTTTCTCAGACAACTAGGAATAGCACTTCCTCAAGATCCAGCCATACCACTCCTAGGCATATAGCCAAAAGAGGCTCAAGTACACAAAAAAGACATTTGCTCAACCATGTTTGTAGTAGCTTTATTTGTAATAGCCAGGAGCTGGAAACAACCCAGATGCCCCTCAACTGAAGAATGGATGCAGAAACTGTGGTACATCTATACAATGGAGTATTACTCAGCAATGAAAAATAAGGAAATCATGAAATTTGCAGGTAAATGATGGGACCTGGAAAGGATCATCCTGAGTGAGTTGTCCCAAAAGCAAAAAGACATGCATGGTATATACTCACTCATATAAACATACAACATAGAATAAATCCACTAAAATCTGTACATCTAAACAAACTAAGCAAAAGAGAGGACCCTAACTAAAATGTTCAATCCCCATCCTGAAAGGCAAAGAGGATGGACATCAGAAGAAAAACAAAATAGGAAACAACCTCGGAACCTGCTACAGAGGGCCTCTGAAAGCCAGAAGAATAAAACAGGAAACAACCTTGGAACCTGCCACAGAGGGCCCCTGAAAGCCTCTGCAGTATAGACTATCAAAGCAGATGCTGAGCCTGATGGCCAACTGATGGGCAGAGTGAATGGAATTTTATGTAAGAAGTGGGAAATAGGAAGAGCTGGAGGGAACGGGAACTCCACAAGCAGAGCAACAGAACAAGATAATTTGAACACAGGGAACTTCCAGAGACTCATACTCCAACCAATGATTATTCCTGGAGATAACCCAGAACCCCTGCACAGATGTAGCCCATGGCAGTTCAGTGTCCAAGTGGGTTACATAGTAATGGGAAGTGGGACTGCCTCTGACATAATCTGATTGGCCTGCTCTTTGATTACCTCCCCCTGAGGGGGGAGCAGCCTTACCAGGCCACAGTAGAGGACAATGCAGCCACTTTTGATGAGAACTGATAGACTAAGTTCAGAAAGGAGAGGAGAACCTCCCCTATCAGTGGACTTGGGGAGTGACATGCATGCAGAAAGGGGAGGGAGGGTGGGATCGGGAGAGGAGGAGGGAGGGGCTTATGGGGGGATACAAAATGAATGAAGTGTAATTAATAAAAAATTAAAAAAAAAACAAATAAAGCTTCTACAAACATGGTTGAGCAAATGTCCTTGTTGTTTACTTGAGCAAATTTTGGGTATATACCTAGCAGTGGTATAGCTGGGTCTTGAGGAAGTGTTATTCCTAATTGTCTGAGTAAGTGCCAGATTGACTTCCAAAGTGGTTGTACAAGTTTGCATTCCCACCAGCAATGGAGGAGGGTTCCCCTTTCTCCACAACCTCTCCAGCATGTGTTGTCACTTGAGTTTTTCATCTTGGCCATTCTGATGGGTGTAAGGTGAAATCTCAGGGTTGTTTTGATTTGCATTTCCCTAATGGCTAATGAGGCTGAGCATTTCTTTAAGTGCTTCTCTGCCATTCTATATTCCTCTATCGAGAATTTTCTGTTTATCTCTGTTCCCCATTTTTTATTTGGATTACTTGGTGTTTTGCTTTTCAGCTTCTTTAGTTCTTTATATATACTGGATATTAGCCCTCTGTCGGATAAAGGGTTGGTTGGCACCTAGTCTTGATATATGATTCTGAAGTCCATGATCCTGACTGTTATATATATATAACATTTACATTTATATAATTTAAATATATATATATATAAAGGGATGAGCTCCGGTTCCCAAGGTAGGAGTACCACCAGAAAACAAAGTTGCACAGCCATAACATTTATGCTGAGGGCCTATGTCAGACCCATGCAGGCTTCTTGATTGTTGGTTCAGTCTCTTTGTGTGCTGTTGAGCGCTGTTTAGTTGATTCTGTGTACCATTTTATTGTAGTGTCTTTGAACCCTCTGGTTCATACAATTCTTCCTCACTCTTTTACCACAGCATTCCCCAATCTCTGCTATGGGGGTCTCTTCATCTGCTCCAATCAGTTGCTGGATAAACCCTCTCCTTTGTTAGGCTCCTATCTACAAATATAACAGTATCATTAGAAATCAATTATTGGATTTTTTTTCTAGCTTATGAAACCATCAGACCATATTTGTCATTTCCTGTAATTTATATGCATATTAAACAGATAGAAGTCATTAATATTTATCTTGTTTATTCTTTCTTCAGACTTGTCTGCTGGTGACACTGTGAATCCACCAAAATCCTTCAGAGATGTGCTTAAAGAAGGACAGGAAGGACATGATATGTATGTTCTCTCTCACCATGATTATTTTGCGGGTAAGTCTTGTCCAGTGCAAAGTGGGGCTGTGGATATGGGACCATCAGAATTTTCAAGAAAAGTACAGAGCATAATTTTCATCAAGTTAGACACCTCATGGATGATATAGCTGATTAATAAGTGGAAGTTTATTATTTGTAGCATCATAAATCTTGGTAGCTGGGAACATGTAGAGTAATGTATCAAATTCATACAATATGGAACTAACAAGACATTGTGGTAGATGATTATAATTCCAGCACTCACATGGCTGAAAGTGGATTGCAGGCTGGAGGGCAACATGGCGTACTTAGTGAAGCTGTATATTAAAAAAGAAGAATGCTCTCAAGCAAGCACGTGCCAGGCATAGTAGCACAGGCCTGTAATCCCGGCACTATGGAGGCAGAGGCAAGCACATTTCTTTGAGGTCCAGGCTAGCCTGGGGTATGTAGTGACGCACTGCCTCGAAAACAAACAAACAAATACGAAAAATTAGTCACATATGGTGACTGTTCGACATTCAGGACACTGAGATAGGATGACTGCTAAAAGCCTGAGGCCACTCTGGCCTACAGAGTGAATTCTAGATCGTTCTTGGTTAGAGTGAGACCTCACCTCAAAACAACAAGGGCAGCAATAAAAGAAATGCAGACATTCACGTATTATTAGAGTGAAAAATCAGTTGTAGTGAGATGGTTCATTGGGTAAAGTATTTTACCGTGAAAACCATGTAAAACTGTTGAGAGAAGAATATGAAAAGTTGCTTTCTGACCTCTACATGTACACTGTGGTACACTCCCCCAATTATTGGACTTTTATTGTTGTTACACTTTGTGTTTGGTTCTATTCTAGTGTGGTTTAGTCTCCCGCTTTTCTTGGGGCACCTAGATGCAGCTGGACACTTAGCTGAGGAGGAAGCTGAGTCTGGAACTGGCGGACTCTGCAGGATTCCAGTCCAGCTGGAGGTGACTGGGGAATGCACAGTGAAGGGAAGGAGGATTCTTCAGGGATCAATGACCCTTAGATGACACTCAGTCAAACAGGTTATGCCAGCCTATATTGGTGAAACAGCTCAAGACTGTGTGACAGCTTAAATGTGTGCTTCCCTTTTATTCCAGTGTACACAAGCGTTAATATGAACCTTGGGCAGTGGGAGTGGTTTCCCTGGTGAATGCTTTTTATTGGCTGGGACTAGGGTGCTGATGATGCTTTATTTGCATGGGTAAAAATCACAAGTGACAAACTCATGTCATCACTTGTAACCACTTTGGGGTTGTGTCATGTGCTCCTGTAAATAGGCTTGGAAACAGGGAGAGGACTTTGTCCCACATCTTCTATTCGCAGGATGAGATTTTAAACCCAGGGTTTGAGATTTCTGGGGTTTGAACATGCTCCATCTCGACAGTTCCTATGCCAGTTTCTCTGGAGGCACAGTCCACTAGCCCCACGTTCTATGTCTCTGGCTATCTGACTGCTGTTTCCTGGGCCTCCACGCAGTGTTAGGGGTAGGCTTCTTCTCATGGCATCGGTCTCAAACTGCACCAGTCATTGGTTAATCACTCCCACAATTTCTGTTCCCCCTTTATCCCAGCACATCATATGAGCAGAACAAATTGTACGTTTTACTGGTTGGGTTGTTGTCCCAATTCTTCCACTGGTTACAGAAGATGACCATTTCCGGCTCCAGATCCCTCATTACTTAGTCTTCGCTAGGGTCACATTTGTAGGTAGATTCCCAGGAGTTTCTACTGCACTTGGTCTCTTCTATCAAGGCCCCGAAATGCCCCCAATTCCACTAGTCTTTCCAGGTACACTCTTCTTTCATCCCCACCCCTCACCCCCCGATCTTTTCCCTTCCGGTTCCCAATTCCTCTCAGTCAGTCTACCTGTGGTGTATATTCGATTTCCCCTTCCCAGGGAAATTCATGTGTCCCCCTTTGAGCCTTTCTAGTTACTTAGACTCTCTGGGTCTGTGGATTGAAGCATGATTATCCTCTACAGCCAATATCCACTTATAAATGAATGCATACCATGTTTGTCTTTCTTGATCTGGGTTACCTTATTCTTATAAATATGAGAGGGTGAATTCATGTTCTGAACACTTGTATGGTAGTGCGCAATATATCTTTCGGACAAAGAATCATATGAAGTCATTAATGATTTCTCATGTAGGACTTATCAGCAGCTAAGAAGAACATAAATGTATGGAATATACTCTTGATATTTATTTAAAGAAAATCGGGCTTGTAAGTATCTTAGTTACAAAAACGAATCATACAGGTATTTTTCTTTAGAAAGAAAGTACAGAAACACTCCAGATTCCACATATGACTATGCCATAACTCAGCCTTTCAGAGGCCTCTGTACACTGGTTTGCTGTTTCAGAGTGAAAGAAAATTTTGACATCTGTGATCTGAGTTCTACAATCCATTACAGAAAAAAATTAAAAGGAAAATAAAATGATTATTTTCCAATTACTTTTCTGTTATTGATTTCTGTCCCTTAAAGTTAATAATGAAAAAAAAAAGTATGGCCATCCTGCTTTGTGTATTACTACTCAAAACCCAAATATGACAGGACCAATTGAAAGCATATAAAAACAAACAAACAAACGAACAAAACCTTTGAACTTTTGAACTTAGGTGAGATGTTAAGTCATAGAAAGAAAAATTATTCATTGCATAATGACAGATCAAAGTGAATAGGACATTATTTTTAAAGCTAACAATGAATCAAAATTATTGAAAGTAATTAGAGGAAGGTTTTAGCTCTTCTTAAATCCAGGTCCCACAGCAAGTATTCATTATATTCATAGGTGGCTTCTCAGCCTCAGGAAGCCTTCCCTGTATAAATCATGAGTGAGAATAGCAGACTTATGGATCTACACTTTTAATCAAGCTCACAAGCACCACTAATGGTAATGAAGTGAATCATCCTTATAAAGACTCTTGCATATGAAAAAGTCTAACTAATCAGTGTTAAGTAGTGGGAATCTACTGGTTCTTTTATTAATAATAATAATAAGATTCAGCATGCTGCATGAGTTAGCGATGTGACTATAAAATTCCGCCTTTCTTGCAGCGGCAATTGGCAAGTAATACCTGCTGGGAGAGGGGAGACAATGTTTTTTTTTTTTATCTTTTATTTTTTTTATTAATTACACTTTATTCATTTTGTATCCCCCCATGAGCCCCTTCCTCCTCCCCTGCCGATCCCACCCTCCCTCCCCTTTCTGCATGCATGCCACTCCTCAAGTCCACTGATAGGGGAGGTCCTCCTCTCCTTCTTTCTGATCTTAGTCTATCAGTTCTCATCAAAAGTGGCTGCATTGTCCTCTACTGTGGCCTGGTAAGGCTGCTCCCCCCTCAGGGGGAAGTGATCAACGAGCAGGCCAATCAGATTATGTCAGAGGCAGTCCCTCTTCCCATTACTATGGAACCCACTTGGACACTGAACTGCCATGGGCTACACCTGTGCAGGGGTTCCAGGTCATCTCCACAAATAGTCCTTGGTTGGAGTATGAGTCTCTGGGAAGTTCCCTGTGTTCAAATTATCTTGTTCTGTTGCTCTGCTTGTGGAGTTCCTGTTCCCTCCAGCTCTTACTATTTCCCACTTCTTACATAAAATTCCATTCACTCTGCCCATCAGTTGGCCATGAGGCTCAGCATCTGCTTTGACAGTCTATACTGCAGAAGCTTTCAGTGGCCCTCTGTGGCAGGTTTCAAGGTTGTTTCCTGTTTTCTTCTGGCTTTCAGAGGCCCTCTGTAGCGGGTTCCGAGGTTGTTTCCTATTTTCGTTTTCTTCTGATGTACATCCTCTTTGCCTTTCAGAATGGGGATTGAACATTTTAGTTAGGGTCCTCTCTTTTGCTTAGTTTGTTTAGATGTACAGCTTTTAGTGGGTTTCTTCTATATTGTATGTTTATATGAGTGAGTATATACCGTGAGTGTCTTTTTGCTTCTGGGTCAACTCACTCAGGATGATCCTTTCCAGGTCCCACCATTTACCTGCAAATTTCATGATTTCCTTATTTTTCATTGCTGAGTAATACTCCATTGTATAGATGTACCACAGTTTCTGCATCCATTCTTCAGTTGAGGGGCATCTGGGTTGTTTCCAGCTTCTGGCTATTACAAATAAAGCTGCTACAAACATGGTTGAACAAATGTCCTTGTTGTGTACTTGTGCCTCTTTTGGGTATATGCCTAGGAGTGGTATGGCTGGATCTTGAGGAAGCGCTATTCCTAGTTGTCTGAGAAAGCGCCAGAAACCGAGAATTGCTAAAACAATCCTCTACAATAAAAGATCTTCTGGCGATATCTCCATCCCTGATCTCAAGCTGTACTATAGAGCAACAGTTATAAAAACTGCATGGTACTGGCATAGAAACAGAATGGTGGATCAATGGAATCGAACAGAAGACCCAGAAATAAACCCACACACTTACGGACACCTGATTTTTGACAAAGATGCCAAAACCATACAATGGAAAAAAGATAGCATCTT
>NW_026585562.1:0-1332 GCF_907164565.1 Psammomys obesus | reverse complement strand
ACTGGAGAGATCAGGGATACAAGGCACATATCTAAACATAGTAAAGGCGATATATAGCAAGCCTATAGCCAACATCAAACTGAACGGAGAGAAACTTAAAGCAATCCCACTGAAATCAGGGACAAGACAAGGCTGCCCACTGTCTCCATATCTCTTCAACATAGTGCTGGAAGTCCTTGCTAGAGCAATAAGACAGTCGAAGGAGATCAAGGGGATACAGATGGGAAAGGAAGAGATCAAATTATCACTATTTGCAGATGATATGATAGTATATATGAGTGACCCCAAAAACTCTACCAGGGAACTCCTACAGCTGATAAACACCTTCAGCAAAGTGGCCGGATATAAAATTAACTCAAAAAAATCAGTAGCACTCCTGTATACAAAAGACAAAAGGGCTGAGAAAGAAATTAGAGAAACAACACCATTCACAATAGCCACAAATGACATAAAGTACCTTGGCGTAACCCTAACCAAGGAAGTCAAAGACTTGTATGAAAAAAATTTCAAGTCTCTGAAGAAAGAATTAGAGGAAGATATGAGAAGATGGAAAGATCTCCCATGCTCATGGCTTGGCAGGATTAACATAGTAAAAATGGCCATCTTACCAAAAGCAATCTACAGATTTAATGCAATTCCCATCAAATTGCCAACACAATTCTTTACAGACCTGGAAAGAAAAATTCTCAACTTCGTATGGAATAACAAGAAACCGAGAATTGCTAAAACAATCCTCTACAATAAAAGATCTTCTGGAGGTATCTCCATCCCTGATCTCAAGCTGTACTATAGAGCAACAGTTATAAAAACTGCATGGTACTGGCATAGAAACAGAATGGTGGATCAATGGAATCGAACAGAAGACCCAGAAATAAACCCACACACTTACGGACACCTGATTTTTGACAAAGATGCCAAAACCATACAATGGAAAAAAGATAGCATCTTCAACAAATGGTGCTGGTCCAACTGGATGTCTACATGTAGAAAAATGAAAATAGATCCATACTTATCACCCTGCACAAAACTGAAGTCCAAGTGGATCAAAGACCTCAACATAAAACCAGACACATTAAATTGGCTAGAAAAAAAAGTGGGGAATACCCTAGAACTCATTGGTACAGGAGAAAACTTCCTGAACAGAACACCAACAGCACAGGCTCTAAGAGCAACAATCAATAAATGGGACCTCATGAAATTGAAAAGCTTCTGTAAAGCAAAGGACACCGTCATCAAAACAAAGCGACTGCCTACAGATTGGGAAAGAATCATCACCAACCCTCTATCTGACAGAGGACTCATATCCAATATATATAAAGAACTAAACAAGCC
>NW_026585561.1:0-9755 GCF_907164565.1 Psammomys obesus | reverse complement strand
ATTGAGTATTCATAGGTGTGTGGGTTTATTTCTGGGTCTTCTATGCGGTTCCACTGAACCTCCTTTCTGTTTCTATGCCAATACCATGCAGTTTTTATTAGGGCTATTTGTTTAGAATACCTTCTTCCATCTTTTTATCCTGAGGTGATGTCTTTGACAATAAGGTGCATTTTTTTGGATGCAGCAGAAAGATGGATTCTGTTTTCTAATTCACTATAGTAGTCTGTGTCTTTTTATTGGGTAATTGAGACTATTAATATTGAGAATTATCAATGAGCAGCATTTATTAATACTTGTTATTTTTGCTTTTATATTGTGAGTTTCCTCCGTTCTTTTCATTTACTGTTCTGGAATTACATATTCCTTGTATTTTTTTAGATATAGCTAATCCCTTCATACTAAAAATTTCTTTCTAGTGACTTTGAATGGCTGAAATGAAAATTTTGTTTTATTGTTGAGTCTTTTTCTTCCTCTATCTATTGTGACTGGTAGTTTTGCTGGGTATAGTAGGCTGGGCTGGCATCTCTCATCTCAAAGAGTTTGTTGAACATATGTCTAGTCCTTTCTGGCTTTCAGAGTCTCCATTGGGAAGTCAGGTGTTTTTCTAATGGTCCTGCTTTTACAGGTGATTAGTTTTATTTTTTTCCCTTGCAGCTGTTAATATCCTTTCTCTATCCTGTACATTTAGGAATTTCTTTTGTGGTCCAGTCTATTTGGTGTTCTGTATGCTTCTTGCTCCTTGATAGGTACCTACTTCTTTAGTTTTGGAAAATTTGCTTCTATGATTTTGTTTAAAATATTTTCTATGCCTTTGACTTGTGTTTCTTCTCTTTCCTCTATTTAGAAATACTTATTTCTTAGGAAAAGATTTATTCTTTTCACAATGTTCCAGATTTCCTGGATATTTTGTGTCTGAAGTTTTTTCTTTTTTCTTTCTTTTTTTTTTTTTTTTAGATTTAACATTTTGTTTGGCTAATGTATCCATTTCTTCTATCTTGTCTTTGATGTCTGACACTCTGTCTTCCATATCTTGGACTCTGTTAATGAGGTTTACTACTGAGATTTTGTTCGACTTCCTAACTTTAATTTCCAATTTTGTTTCAGTTTGGGTTTTCCTTGGTGATTCTAGTTCTACTTTCCTGTCTTGAAATATGTTCATTACTCCATTACACAGTTTCATTGTATCCTCTTTAGTGTCCTTGAACATATTCATCATTGTTATTTTGAAGTACTTGTCTTGTGCTCTTAAAGTCCCACAAGTCCATAATTCTGAGACGTAGGACCTTTTAAATTAAGTTCAAAGGACTTACAACAACAATTACAATTTCTCTTGGTAAGGACTCAGCCTTTAAGTGGAGTCATGATGAGTAGCAGATCTAGGTAGGGATGGTGAAATATCGAGCTCCATTTTACAAAGACAGGGAGGAAGTGTGAAGTGGCCAAATGGAGACTCCTGTTGTTTTTTTTTTTTTTTTATTCATAAATATTTCTGTTTTCTGTCCCCAGATCTCTGCCATCAGAAGCATATGCAGGTGTGTACTCTCTGGAGATACGCTCTGGGGAGCGAGCACTAGACATCACATGTTCAAGTCCCCCAGAAGGCTGTACCTTCAAGGTGGGTTCTAACGATAAAGATGTGTGTGTTTGACTGGTCGGATAGTATGCTGTGTTACCGATAACACGTTATTAGCCAATCAGCATGTCTGCTTTAACGGGGAGGAAGAAATACGGAGAGAATGCTAGGGTTTCTCGTAGGTAATACTGTGTAGTGCAATGCTCCCAGATTTATGATGGAGCCATCTATTGTGCTTACTGTATTCTCAGGCAGTATGTGTCAGAAGCAGGATTTGAAACATCATGTGACTGTGAAACCACACCGAATGTGAAGCTCATAGAAGAGCCACATACACTGCCTTTGTGGGCAAGTGTCATGTTTTCAGCAGATAATGAATGTTAGGCTACGAAAGGGACTCAAAGGCCCCAGGTCTTTGGGGGGGTGGGTGGCGACAGCATACAATCTTGCTACCCTTTGCTTCATGGCATCTTTTGTTGGCTGCCCTTTCTAACAGTAGTCTGAGAGCACCTTTGCTGGTGGAATCCTTCTTTGAGGTCAGACAGACCCAGAAGGAGAGATGGGGAGACCGAGAGCAGTTTCCTTTAGGCTAGTGCTTGATCTTATTTAATTTAAACCAGTAATATTTAGACTGAGCTTCCTTTTATGTTTGGTTCAGCCTAAGATCTAGTTAGGTTTATAGTGAAATGAGCTGTAAAAGGGAAACTCCTTTTACTAGGCTCTCATGAAAGGGGATACTCCAGCAATGTTTCTGGTGGAAAAGAGCTCTGTTTAAGAGCGATAGAGAATAGAACGTAGTCACTAATTAATGCTCTTTTAGAGTTAAGACACCACCATCCTAAACTCAACTCAAATACCATTATATAGACATCAGCCTTTTGAAATTTGTAATTTGTTGTCCAATCACAATTAACAGTTTGATCCTCAGCCCAAGAGAATATTTTCACCTGGAATTTTGTCTCTGTAAGTATGTAGCAGAAGGAAGAAACAAATTCTTTATTGTTATGAGCCCTCATTTCACACCTCTACCCTGGCTCAGGGACCATGATAGATGAGAAGTGTCTAGGCAGCCCCAAATCACCAAGCTCCCTTTACGTCAGGGAGTAGGTTTCCTACTTGTTATAAAGATCTGCAAGCACAAGAGGTTGGGGGTGCTCACTCTCTCCAATTGCACATTAAAGCAAACTGGTCCACCAGTGGCTCCACTAACTTGGTGAGCCGATGAACTATCACCAGAGGATGCAGTTAATGAGAGGCACTTGAGTGAAATCAAATGCATTGTGCCTTTCTGCTTTGGGACTGGGACTAAGAGAACCATGGATATTAAAAATTAATTCCATCTTGCCCGCCCACTCCAAAGAGCCTGCTGTGGGCACTGACAAGTCTGAAGAAATCAAGGAAGGTTTATCAAGCAGCTGGAGGCTGTGACTTTATCATTCTAATCCACCCATCTTTGGCCCACCTACCTTCCTATCTTGCGGTTGCTGACCTCACCAGGCTCAAGGATGAGCATGTAGGAAGCCTGCTTTGGAAGCTTATTAATTTCTCACTGTTCTGTCTCCAGCCTGGTGGGTGACCAGAGGCCCATTTCTCTTAGAAAAAGTGCCATTTTATGTTACATGAATGCAGAAAAAGAAAACACGAGTGAAGATGTTTCTTGTGGTTTAACCCCAAGTATACACAGAACTCTCTGAGGAATGAGGACAAAGCACTAAATAAATCTATATCTTCCCCACTAGCTCTCGAAGAAGGGCAGATGGCATGGTAGATCTTTTTCTTTTCAAGTTGGAAACCTAGAAGTATGCCTCGTTATTTGCTTTGAAGTCGATTTGACATCTGCCTCAGTTTTTAATGAGTGCAAGGGAGGGCAATGGCCACTTTAAGACTCTACTGGAAGTCACTTTGGTAGGAAGGGCCCCTCCATGGGAGATGAAAGGCAGAGTGCAGTCATTGGGTTGGAGGCAAGAGCTAGGGCTGAATGTTTGGCATCATGTGTGGAACTGCATTAATCTTTCTCTTCTGTGGAGATCACAGCCAGCTCCTAATCCATGAAGCCACAGTAGTCATATCTGGACACCCCCGACTGTGCATATTTTCTGTGAACTAGTTTCTAACCTTTTCCTGGAAAGAATGTGAAAAATGGCCTTGATGGCAGACTGTACTGCTGTGTGCATCAATACATAAACTCCACACTCAACAGGCCACCATCGGCTTGGCTGAGAAGCCTGTTCATTCCCGACGCCTGATTAGGGCTGTTGATTAACCATGGTTATTGTCTGGTAATAGTCTCCCTGGGAATTTGGACTCCCAGGGAGCTGGATGTAGCCCAAACACAACAGTTTGCCATAGTTTGTTTTCCAAATGGGAAGCATCGTAGAGTGTTTAGAAAGAAAGCAGCCTGGGCACCAAGTAAGTGCTTAAGTCTTTTCCTGAGTGAAACATTAGCTCATGGGTCAGACCATGGCCTGGTCAGTCCAGCCTATTCTTTATGTATCTCCGTTTCCTCACGTAGCCTGGTATGATGCCTCAGTGGAGTCATCTTCCACTCTTAGCCTGACCTAAGTGCTTGTAGGTGAGATGGGCTTCACGAGCTCTCTCAGTCTCCCTTTCCTTCCCAGCAGTATGTCAGCCAACCAAGAATAGGCTATTAGATGAATTGACAAGAATGCAAATGTCTCTGACATCTCAGGCTAGGCAAAGGAAAGCAAGCACAATGGCGATAGGTATTGTCTATTGGCTGTGAAGTTTGAAGCCAACATGAGTTGTGCTTTAAGAAAGGGACATTGCGGGGGCGGAGCCAAGATGGCGACTAGCACACACAGTTTCCGAGCTGTGGAAGAGATAAAGTTCTGAGTTGATGAGTGGAAGAACTTCTGAAGCCAGGGAAACAACGGAGAGACTTTCTAAACAACAGGGAACATCGCAGGAGGTGAAAACCTTGGTCTCCGGTCACCCAGGGACTTGTTTGGGGAAGGTGAGAAACGATCCTTTGATCTCTCGGCACTCCCCTCCCCCAGACCTCCCTTCTCCTCGGCACAGCGGACTCACCTTTCTCAGCACAGACCTAACTACCTGGGGCCTGCAGCCACTGAGGCGGAGCCCCAAGCCCTTTATCGGCAAAGGCCAGCAGTACTGTGTCTCGGAGCCCCAGATTCACACGCGGCGGCTGCACCATCCTCCCAGGGCCCGAGTCTGCTAGACGCCATACTAGCTCCGCAGGATCGCGACCACTGACGGTACGGCCCGCCCAATCCCACAGTGACAGAGACTACGCTATATACTCACCAAAACCAGACAGAAACGCCATACAAGCTAGACACACCAGGCGCTGGGCCTCCGAAGCTTGGAGAGCACAGTAAAGAGACCCCAGGACTTCCCAGAAACCATCTGGACTAGCAACCCAGTCTCCAGTTATAGCGGGACTTTCTAACCTGGCGGCGGAGCAGCACTGAGCTGGCGGGGCACATCAGCCCTCCAGTTTAAGACTAACCAGGGCCAAACCAGAGAACAGAAAGGCTAGTTACCCCGATTCCTACTGACGTAACCACCCTGAAATCTCCAGCTGCAGCAAGACCTCATAACCTGGCAGTGACAGCAGCACGGAACTGGCGGAGCACATCAAAGAAGCAGGGCCAAACCAGAGAGCAGAGACCCCAGATACCCCGATCTCTGCCAAGTGACCTGCCTGTAAGTGAGTGCACCCTTGAGAATCTGCAGCTCCACTGATCCTGGGTCCTTCTAAAACAGAAGCCAGGCATCGAACCCCCTCCCACCCATATACCCACTTTGGGAAACAGAGGGGCACTTGGAACATTGAAGTTCCTGCTCTGTGGGTCTAATTGAGGAGTTAAGGCAGTTAATGCCAGAAATTGCACTGCGATCACCACTAGCGCCTGCGACATATACATTGCAGAGCCCCTCCCACACACTCAAGGGTGCAACATTAGCCATCACTCTGTCCCTCGAGACACACACCCACACCCACTTACACACACACACACATATACACACGCACGCACGCACGCTTGCATTTGCCTCTGTTTGCGCCTGCGTACTTTCCTCCCACAGGTACAGCTAGTCCTCAGCATACGCTAAGGACACGGGACCTCTCTCAACTTCCTGAAGAATTCTCCAGACTCGAGAGAGAGACAGTACCAGTCTGATCGGCAGAATCCAAAAACAAACAGGGAAGGTCTCAGATAAGCCAATGGCCAGGGGTAGGCGAAAGAACACTTCCAACATAAATCAGGACATCATGACTTCACCAGCAAACCCCAAAATCGATGGATACTCCAATTCATCAGAAGCACAGGAAAATGGCCTTAAAGCCATGCTTGCTCAATTATTTGAGGCTCATAAGGAGGAAATGAACAAATCTTTCAAAAAGTTGGCCAGTCAATTGGAGGTAAAGAAAGAAGAAATAGACAAAACCCTTAAAGAAACACAGGCAAACATAGCCAAACAAATAGAGGCACAAGTAGAGAAAAAATTAGTGGCATACAAAAAGGAAATGAACAAAGAAATAGAGTCCATCGTAGAGAGACAGGAATCCAAATTCAAACACATGAAAGAAATGGTGCAAGACATGAAAACAGAATTAGAATCAATAAAGAAAACACAAAATGAGAAAACTCTTGAGCTGGAGAACTTGGAGAAAAGATCAGGAACCACAAAAGTAAGCATCACCAACAGAATACAAGAGATGGAAGAGAGAATCTCTGGAGCTGAAGACACACTTGCAGAAATTGATACTTCTCTCAAAGAAAAAGTAAAATCAGAAAAATTCCAATCACAAAATATCCAAGAAATCAAGGATGCTATGAAAAGACAAAATCTAAGAATAATAGGAATTGATGAAAAAGAAGACTCCAGGCTCCAAGGTCCAGAAAATATTTTCAAAAAAATCATAGAAGAAAATTTTCCCAACTTAAAGAAAGAGATGTCCATAAATATACAAAAGGCCTACAGAACACCAAATAGACTAGACCAGAAAAGAAACACATCACGTCACATCATAGTCAAAACACTAAATCTACAGAACAAAGAAAAGATATTAAAAGCAGCAAGGGAAAAAGGCCAAGTAACATATGAAGGTAGACCTATCAGAATCACACCAGACTTCTCATCAGAAACTATGAAAGCCAGAAGGGCCTGGGCAAGCATCATGGAGACTCTAAGAGATCACAAATGTCAACCGAGACTACTATACCCTGCAAATCTTTCAATCAACATAGATGGAGAAAACAAAATATTCCATGACAAAACTAAATTTACGCAATATCTATACAGCAAACCAACCCTACAGAAGATACTAGAAGGAAAACTCCAATCCAACGAAAACGAATTCACCCAAGAAAACAGGGCATACAGATAATATCCCAACAAAAATGAAAAGAAAACAAGCAATGAAACAAGGTAAGATCATCGACTCCATTACAAAAGGAACTAACATGCATTGGTCAATATTATCTATCAATATTAATGGACTCAACTCACCAATAAAAAGACACAGGCTAACAGAATGGTTACGGAAACAGGACCCAACATTCTGTTGCATCCAAGAAACACACCTATGCAACAAAGATAAACACTACCTCAGAGTAAAGGGCTGGAAAAATGTTTTTCAAGCAAATGGTTCCAGAAAACAAGCTGGAGTAGCCATCCTAATATCTAATAAAATAGACTTTCAACCCAAGTTAATCAAAAAAGATAAGGAGGGCCACTATATTCTCATCAAAGGAAAAATCCAACAAGAGGACATCACAATTTTGAATATCTATGCCCCAAATACAAGAGCACCTACATTCGTAAATGAAACAATATTAAAGCTTAAATCATACATTGATCCTAATACCTTAATAGTGGGAGACTTCAACACCCCACTCTCATCAAGGGACAGATCAACCAGACAGACACCAAATAGGGAAATAAAAGCACTCACAGAATCCCTAAATCAAATGGACCTAATAGACGTCTACAGATCTTTTCACCCAAACTCAAAAGAGTACACCTTCTTTTCAGCACCACATGGAACCTTCTCCAAAATAGACCATATAGTTGGTCACAAAGCAAGCCTCAACAGATACAAAAGGATTGAAATAATCCCTTGTATACTATCTGACCACCATGGACTAAAGCTGGACATCAACAACAACAGAAACAACAAAAAGCTGACACGCACATGGAAACTGAACAACTTACTAATCAATGACAGCTGGGTCAAGGAAGAAATAAAGAAAGAAATTAAAGACTTTCTAGAATTCAATGAAAATGAAGGCACAACATACCCAAATTTATGGGACACATTGAAAGCAGTGCTCAGAGGAAAATTTATAGCACTAAGTGCCTACAAGAAGAAATCCGTAACATCACATACAAACAACTTAATGGCCCAACTGAAAAACCTAGAAAAAAAAGAAGCAGATACACCCAAGAGGAGCAGATGGCTGGAAATAATCAAACTAAGGGCAGAAATCAATCAATTAGAAACAAATAAAATTATCCAAAGAATCAATGAAACAAAAAGCTGGTTCTTTGAGAAAATCAACAAGATAGACAAACCCTTAGCCAAACTAACTAAAAAGCAGAGAGAAACCATACAAATCAGCAAAATCAGAAAGGAAAATGGGGACATAACTACAGACACTGAGGAAATCCAAACGATTATTAGGTCATACTACAAAAGCCTATATGGCACAAAATTTGAAAATCTAAATGAAATGGATAACTTTCTTGACAGATTCCATCTACCAAAATTAAGTCAAGATCAGGTAGAAAGACTGAATAGTCCTATATCTCCCAAGGAAATTGAAGCAGTCATTAACAGTCTCCCCTCCAAAAAAAGCCCTGGACCAGATGGCTTCAGCACAGAATTCTACAAGACCTTCAAAGAAGTACTAACACCAATTCTCCTCAAACTATTCCATAAAATAGAAACAGAAGGAACACTACCAAACTCATTCTATGAAGCCACAGTCACTTTGATACCTAAACCACACAAAGATCCAACCAAAAAAGAGAACTTCAGACCTATCTCTCTTATGAACATTGATGCAAAAATACTCAATAAAATACTTGCAAACCGAATCCAAGAACACATCAAAGATATCATCCACCATGACCAAGTAGGCTTCATCCCAGGAATGCAAGGGTGGTTCAACATACGGAAATCCATCAATGTAATCCACCACATAAACAAAATGAAGGAGAAAAACCACATGATCATCTCCTTAGATGCTGAAAAAGCATTTGACAAAGTCCAACACCCATTTATGTTTAAAGTCTTGGAGAGATCAGGGATACAAGGCACATACCTAAAGATAGTAAAGGCAATATACAGCAAGCCTATAGCCAACATCAAACTCAATGGAGAGAAACTTAAATCAATCCCACTGAAATCAGGGACAAGACAAGGCTGCCCACTCTCTCCATATCTCTTTAACATTGTACTTGAAGTCCTAGCCAGAGCAATCAGACAACTTAAGTAGATCAAGGGGATACAAATCAGAAAGGAAGAGGTCAAAGTGTCACTATTTGCAGATGATATGATAGTATACATGAGCAAACCCAAAGATTCAACCAGAGAACTTCTTCAGCTGATAAACACCTTCAGCAAAGTGGCAGGATACAAAATCAACTCAAGAAAATCAGAAGCCCTCTTGTATACCAAAGACAAAAAGGCTGAGAAAGGAATTAGGGAAACAACACCCTTCACAATAGCCACTAATAACATAAAGTACCTTGGTGTGACTCTAACCAAGCAAGTGAAAGACCTGTTTGAGAAAAACTTCAAGTCTTTGAAGAAAGAAATTGAAGAAGATCTCAGAAGATGGAAAGATCTCCCGTGCTCATGGATTGGTAGGATTAACATTGTGAAAATGGCCATCCTGCCAAAAGCAATCTACAGATTCAATGAAATTCCCATCAAAATACGAACTCAATTCTTTACAGACCTTGAAAAAAAGATTCTCAGCTTCATATGGAGAAACAAAGCACCCAGAATCTCCAAAACGATCCTGTACAACAACAGATCATCTGGAGGTATCTCCATTCCCGATCTCAAGCTGTACTACAGGGCAACAGTAATAAAAACTGCATGGTATTGGCATAGAAACAGAAAGGAGGATCAATGGAATCGCATAGAAGACCCAGAAATAAACCCACACACCTATGAATACTCAAT
>NW_026585560.1:0-1570 GCF_907164565.1 Psammomys obesus | reverse complement strand
AGCCGATTTAATGTGTCTGGTTTTATGTTGAGGTCTTTGATCCACTTGGACTTCAGTTTTGTGCAGGGTGATAAGTATGGATCTATTTTCATTTTTCTACATGTAGACATCCAATTGGACCAGCACCATTTGTTGAAGATGCTATCTTTTTTCCATTGTATGGTTTTGGCATCTTTGTCAAAAATCAGGTGTCCGTAAGTGTGTGGGTATATTTCTGGGTCTTCTGTTCGGTTCCATTGATCCACCATTCTGTTTCTATGCCAGTACTATGCAGTTTTTATAACTGTTGCTCTATAGTACAGCTTGAGATCAAGGATGGAGATACCTCCAGAAGATCTTTTATTGTAGAGGATTGTTTTAGCAATTCTCGGTTTCTTGTTATTCCATACGAAGTTGAGAATTTTTCTTTCCAGGTCTGTAAAGAATTGTGTTGGCAATTTGATGGGAATTGCATTAAATCTGTAGATTGCTTTTGGTAAGATGGCCATTTTTACTATGTTAATCCTGCCAAGCCATGAGCATGGGAGATCTTTCCATTTTCTCATATCTTCCTCTAATTCTTTCTTCAGAGACTTGAAATTTTTTTCATACAAGTCTTTGACTTGCTTGGTTAGGGTTACACCAAGGTACTTTATGTCATTTGTGGCTATTGTGAATGGTGTTGTTTCTCTAATTTCTTTCTCAGCCCTTTTGTCTTTTGTATACAGGAGTGCTACTGGTTTTTTTTGAGTTAATTTTGTATCCGACCACTTTGCTGAAGGTGTTTATCAGCTGTAGGAGTTCCCTGGTAGAGTTTTTGGGGTCACTCATATATACTATCATATCATCTGCAAATAGTGATAATTTGACTTCTTCCTTTCCCATCTGTATCCCCTTGATCTCCTTCGACTGTCTTATTGCTCTAGCAAGGACTTCCAGCACTATGTTGAAGAGATATGGAGACAGTGGGCAGCCTTGTCTTGTCCCTGATTTCAGTGGGATTGCCTTAAATTTCTCTCCATTCAGTTTGATGTTGGCTATAGGCTTGCTGTATATCGCCTTTACTATGTTTAGATATGTGCCTTGTATCCCAGATCTCTCCAGTACTTTAAACATGAATGGATGTTGGATTTTGTCAAATGCTTTTTCAGCATCTAGGGAGATTATCATGTGGTTTTTTTCTTTCAGTTTGTTAATATGGTGGATCACATTGATGGATTTCCGTATATTGAACCACCCCTGCATACCTGGGATGAAGCCTACTTGGTCATAGTGGATAATATCTTTGATGTGTTCTTGGATCTGGTTTGCAAGTATTTTGTTAAGTATTTTTGCATCAATGTTCATAAGGGAGATTGGCCTGAAATTCTCTTTCTTTGTTGAGTCTTTGTGAGGTTTAGGTACCAAGGTGATTGTGGCTTCATAGAATGAATTTGGTAATGTTCCTTCTGTTTCTATTTTGTGGAATAGTTTGAAGAGAATTGGAGTTAGCTCTTCTTTGAAGGTCTGGTAGAATTCTGCGCTGAAGCCATCTGGTCCTGGGCTTTTTTTGGATGGGAGACTTTTGATGACTGCTTCTATTTCTTTGGGG
>NW_026585559.1:0-5214 GCF_907164565.1 Psammomys obesus | reverse complement strand
AATAGAATTCCCAATACAGACACTCACTTATACAGGAACTTCATTTGGTTTTTAACCTAGTATGTGATGGTTGTTCCCTGATATCAGATGTCATAGACTCACTATGTGAATATGAAAAGAACTGCTCCATAGGAAATGAAGGTGCAAGGCAAAAAGAATTAATACTTCAAGGAGAAAATGGGCTCTGCTTCAGGTTATCAAATTCCTGGAATATAGATTTGGGCCTGTAAATAAACATGGTTTTGCTTGGTGAGGTTGACCCTGAGATTTGAATTCCTTGTCTAATACACAAGTTTGATAGAATTTGACAGAACCATTGATATTTGATATTTCTTATTTATTTATTTATTTATTCTATTTATTTATTTATTTATTTTATTTTTCTTTTTTGTTACATTTTGTTAACTCTGTGTCCCAGCTGTATCCCCCTCCCTCTTTCCCTCCCCAACCCCACACTCCCTAGCTGGTCTCCTCCCTGCCCCTTTCCAAGTCCACTGATAGGGGAGGACCTCCTCCCCTTTCATTTGACCCTGTTTTATCAGGTATTTTCAGGGCTGCCTGCAAAGTCCTCCTCTGTGGCCTAACAGGACTGCTCCTCCCCTGGGGTGGGTCAAACTGCCTGCCCTTGAGATCCTGTTAGAAATAGTCCGTGTTCCCCTTACTTTGGAAAACTCCTTGGTTCCTGAGCTACCACAGGCCACATCTGAGCAGAAGTTCTAGGTTATATCTATAGATGGTCCTTGGTTGAGTGTCAGTCTCAGAAAAGACCCTGTGCCCGGATATATTTGGTCCTTGTAGAGCTCCTATCCTTTCCATATCATACTAACTTCCCTTCTTTCATATGATTCCCTGCACTCTGCTGAGCGTTTGGTTATGAGTCTTAGTTTCTGCTTTGAAACACTGCTAGGTAGAGTCTTTCAGATGCCTTTTGTGGTAGACTCCTGTCATAAGTTCAATGCACATCCCATTTGTCTTTCTAAATGAGGATTAATCACCTTCACTTGTGTCCACTTTCTTGATTAACTTCTTTAGGTGTGTAGATTTCATTATGTTTATCATATCTTGTAGGTCTATATAAGTGAGTATATACCATGTTTGTCTTTCTCCTTCTGGGATACTTCACTCAGAATGATCTTTTCTAGATCCCACCACTTGCCTGCAAATTTCATGATTTCCTCCTTTTTGATTGCTGAGTAGTATTCCATTGTGTAAAAATACCACAATTTCTATATCCATTCCTCCGTTGATGGACATCTGGGTTGTTTCCAAGTTCTGGCTATTACAAATAAAGCTGCTACGAACATGGTTGAACAAATGTCCTTGTTGTGTACTTGAGCAAATTTTGGGTATATACCTAGGAGTGGTATAGCTGGGTCTTGAGGTAGCACTACTCCTAGTTGTCTGAGAAAGCGCCAGAATGACTTCCAAAGTGGTTGAACCAGTTTACATTCCCACCAGCCATGGAGGAGGGTTCCCTTTTCTCCACAACCTCTCCAGCATGTGCTATCACTTGTGTTTTTCATCTTGGCCATTCTGATGGGTGTAAGGTGAAATCTCAGAGTCGTTTTGATTTGCATTTCCCTAATGGCTAATGAGGATGAGCATTTCTTTAACTGTTTCTCTGCCATTCGATGTTCCTCTGTCGAGAATTCTCTGTTTAGTGCTATTCCCCATTTTTTAATTGGATTACTTGGTTTGTTGCCTTTCTGCTTCTTTAGTTCTTTATATATACTGGATATTAGCCCTCTGTCAGATAAAGGGTTGGTGAAGATTCTTTCCCAATCTGTAGGCTGTCTATTTGTTTTGATGACAGTGTCTTTTGCTTTACAGAAGCTTTTCAGTTTCATGAGGTCCCATTTATTGATTGTTGCTCTTAGAGCCTGTGCTGTTGGTGTTCTGTTCAGGAAGTTGTCTCCTGTGTCAATGAGTTCTAGGCTGTTCCCCACCTTTTTTTCCAACTGATTTAGAGTATCTGGTTTCATGTGGAGGTCCTTGATCCACTTGGACTTTAGTTTTGTGCAGGGTGATAAATATGGATCTATTTTCATTTTTCTGCATGTAGACCTCCAGTTGGTCCAGCACCATTTGTTGAAGATGCTGTCTTTTTTCCATTGAATTGATTTGGCTTCTTTGTCAAATATTGAGTATTCATCGGTGTGTGGGTTTATTTCTGGGTCTTCTATGCAGTTCCATTGATCCTCCTTTCTGTTTCTGTGCCAATACCATGCAGTTTTTTATTACTGTTGCCCTGTAATACAGCTTGAGATCGGGAATGGAGATACCTCCACATGATCTGTTGTTGTACAGGATCGTTTTGGAGATTCTGGGTTTTTTCTTTCTCCATATGAAGCTGAGAATCTTCTTTTCAAGGTCTGTAAAGAATTGAGTTGGTATTTTGATGGGAATTGCATTGAATCTGTAGATTGCTTTTGGCAGGATGGCCATTTTCACAATGTTAACCCTACCAATCCATGAGCACGGGAGAGCTTTCCATCTTCTGAGATCTTCTTCAATTTCTTTCTTCAGTGACTTGAAGTTTTTCTCAAAAAGGTCTTTCACTTGCTTCGTTAGAGTCACCCCAAGGTACTTTATGTTATTAGTGGCTATTGTGAAGGGTGTTGTTTCCCTAATTTCTTTCTCAGCCTTTTTGTCTTTGGTATACAAGAGGGCTTCTGATTTTTTTGAATTGATTTTGTATCCTGTCAGTTTGCTGAAGGTGTTTATCAGCTGAAGGAGTTCCGTGGTTGAATCTTTGGGGTCGCTCATATATGCTATCATATCATCTGCAAATAGTGACACTTTGACCTCTTCCTTTCTGATTTGTATCCCCTTGATCTCCTTTAGTTGTCTTGTTGCTCTGGCTAGGACTTCAAGTACTATGTTGAAGAGGTAGGGAGAGAGTGGGCAGCCTTGTCTTGTCCCTGATTTCAGTGGGATTGATTTAAGTTTCTCTCCATTGAGTTTGATGTTGGCTATAGGCTTGCTGTATATTGCCTTTACTATCTTTAGGTATGTGCCTTGTATCCCTGATCTCTCCAAGACTTTAAACATAAATGGGTGTTGGACTTTGTCAAATGCTTTTTCAGTATCTAAGGAGATGTTCATGTGGTTTTTCTCCTTCATTTTGTTTTTGTGGTGGATTACATTGATGGATTTCCGTATGTTGAACCACCCTTGCATTCCTGGGATGAAGCCTACTTGGTCATGGTGGATGATATCTTTGATGTGTTCTTGGATTCGGTTTACAAGTATTTTATTGAGTATTTTTGCATCAATGTTCATAAGAGTGATAGGTCTGAAGTTCTCTTTTTTTGTTGGATCTTTGTGTGGTTTAGGTATCAATGTGACTATGGCTTCATAGAATGAGTTTGGTAGTGTTCCTTCTATTTCTATTTTGTGGAATAGATTGAGGAGAATTGGTGTTAGTACTTCTTTGAAGGTCTTGTAGAATTCTGCGCTGAAGCCATCTGGTCCAGGGCTTTTTTTGGAGGGGAGACTGTTAATGACTGCTTCAATTTCCTTGGGAGATATAGGGCTATTCAATCTTTCTACCTGATATTGACTTAATTTTGGTAGATGGAATCTGTCAAGAAAGTTATCCATTTCATTTAGATTTTCAAATTTTGTGGCATATAGGCTTTTGTAGTATGACTGAATAATCGTTTGGATTTCCTCAGTGTCTGTAGTTATGTCCCCATTTTCCTTTCTGATTTTGCTGATTTGGATAGTTTCTCTCTGCTTTTTAGTTAGTTTGGCTAAGGGTTTGTCTATCTTGTTGATTTTCTCAAAGAACCAGCTTTCTGTTTCATTGATTCTTTGGATAATTTTATTTGTTTCTAATTGATTGATTTCTGCCCTTAGTTTGATTATTTCCAGCCGTCTGCTCCTCTTGGGTGTATCTGCTTCTTTTTTTTTCTAGGTTTTTCAGTTGGGCCATTAAGTTGTTTGTATGTGATGTTACAGATTTCTTCTTGTAGGCACTTAGTGCTATAAATTTTCCTCTGAGCACTGCTTTCAATGTGTCCCATAAATTTGGCTATGTTGTGCCTTCATTTTCATTGAATTCTAGAAAATCTTTAATTTATTTCTTTATTTCTTCCTTAACCCAGCTGTCATTGAGTAGTAAGTTGTTCAGTTTCCATGTGCGTGTCGGCTTTTTGTTGTTTCTGTTGTTGTTGATGTCCAGCTTTAGTCCATGGTGGTCAGATAGTATACAAGGGATTATTTCAATCCTTTTGTATCTGTTGAGGCTTGCTTTGTGACCAACTATATGGTCTATTTTGGAGAAGGTTCCATGCTGTGCTGAAAAGAAGGTGTACTCTTTTGAGTTTGGGTGAAAAGATCTGTAGACGTCTATTAGGTCCATTTGATTTAGGGATTCTGTGAGTACTTTTATTTCCCTATTTGGTGTCTGTCTGGTTGATCTGTCCCTTGATGAGAGTAGGGTGTTGAAGTCTCCCACTATTAAGGTATTAGGATCAATGTATGATTTAAGCTTTAATATTGTTTCATTTACGAATGTAGGTGCTCTTGTATTTGGGGCATAGATATTCAAAATTGTGATGTGCTCTTGGTGGATTTTTCCTTTGAGGAGAATATAGTGGCCCTCCTTATCTTTTTTGATTAACTTCGGATGAAAGTCTATTTTATTAGATATTAGGATGGTTACTCCAGCCTGTTTTCTGGAACCATTTGGTTGAAAAACATTTTTCCAGCCCTTTTCTCTGAGGTAGTGTTTATCTTTGGTGCATAGGTGTGTTTCTTGGATGCAACAGAATGTTGGGTCCTGTTTCCATAACCATTCTGTTAGCCTGTGTCTTTTTATGGGTGAGTTGAGTCCATTAATATTGATAGATAATATTGACAAATGCATGTTAGTTCCTTTTGTAATGGAGTCAATGATCTTACCCTGTTTCATTGCTTGTTTTCTTTTCATTTTTGTTGGGATATTATCTATATGCCCTGTTTTCTTGGGTGAATTCGTTTTCGTTGGATTGGAGTTTTCCTTCTAGTATCTTCTGTAGGGTTGGTTTGCTGTATAGATATTGCGTAAATTTAGTTTTGTCATGGAATATTTTGTTTTCTCCATCTATGTTGATTGAAGGCTTTGCAGGGTATAGTAGTCTGGGTTGACATTTGTGATCTCTTAGAGTCTCCATGATGCTTACCCAGGCCCTTCTGGCTTTCATAGTTTCTGATGAGAAGTCTGATGTG
>NW_026585558.1:0-1438 GCF_907164565.1 Psammomys obesus | reverse complement strand
GTTTCTCATAGTGGATAAACATCTTTAGAGGACTCAGTCTCAAAACAGGAAAAAAGAAAGAAAGATGGAAAAAAAGAAAGAAAGGAAGGAAGGAAAGAAGGAAAAAGAGAAGGAAAGGAAAGAGGAAAGAAAGGGAGGAAGGAATGGAGGGACAGAGGAAGATAAAAGAAAAGAAGCTACTGGAATAGCTATCTAAACTATATAAATAAACACACAAAATATTAAAGCTAACTACTGTTCCCCAACAACTCTGAAACAGACACTAATGAAATAGTGTAAAATAAACTCAGAAGTTAAAACTCAATTTGGAAAAAAGTAGAAGCATTAATTGTATATAAAGACTAGAGAACAGAAGAGATACAGTTGAAATGAGTTTAAAGGTGGGGATGTAATTAGGATGATTTGGGGCAGGACTGGGTTTGAATATGAATAGAATACATTTTATGCATGTATGAAATTTTCAAATAATTAATAAAATGTTCTAATTTAAAAGCAGAAATAATAATAAATGAATAAAGTAAATAAAGAGGACAGACGGGAGAAGGAAATGCAGCACTGAGATTTATGCTGGAATTTTGGACTCATTGCAATAATTTCTCACCCAAATGTAGACCACCTGTGAAGCAACCTAAGGCCTTCTTGGATCTGAAACTCAGAATTCTCGGTTTCACCAGCACTGAACCATACAGAAGGTAAGTGGCTCTCAATGTAGAACTGCTCCACCTCATGCATGGGATCACCGGTGTCCGCAGGTGTCAAGAGCTGGTGGAGTTTTCTCACTAACACACAACAGATATGACCTCTGAACAGTGGCCCCTTCATTACCCGGGATCTGCTGCCTGCACTTCTCTGTGTGTCGCTGTCTGTCATTCACCAAACCCATCTCTGCCTTCTACAGCTGTCTCCCACAGGACTGGTCTGGAGCCTATCTCCAGTCTTTTTTATTTACCAGATTAGCTTGGACTTAAATGTTAGGTCTTTCTCAAAATTTAACTTGTTGTGTAGCCCTCTGAAGCATTAGAGAGGGGAATATGTATTTATTTCCTTTATGGTGATAGTGCCAACAGAAGGGGCACTGTCCCCAAATTCCCTAGATTGAATTAATGCTTGAGAGACTCGTGAGCTTCCATTTTGGGGTTAAAACATTTTTTTTTTTTAAGTAGAGAACCATTATATTTCAGAGAGGCTTTTTCTCATTTCTACCCCTCACCTCTCTCATGGAACTCTTGCTGGAGCTTTTGACAGCTTGCTACTCCTGTGTCTCAGTTCTTCTCAGCTGTTTTAATGCTTCCTTTGTGATTCCCGATGTTAAAATCTTTCTCCGTCTTGATAGTCTATCTCTCTTTTCTCCAAGTTCTCTTTTTATTGTTTGTATGGATTTGGATTTTGAAACAGGATATCATGTACCTCAAGGTGGGTTTTTAACTCTCAATATACT
>NW_026585557.1:0-1431 GCF_907164565.1 Psammomys obesus | reverse complement strand
GTGGCCACAGTGTCACAGAGCTGACTGTTAGCCTACCTGTGCAATTCCGCAGCAGAACCAAAACAGAGAGTAGTGAGCAAGGGGAACCCCTGTGCATTCCAACTGGTCCTGCAAGAGAGTGAGTGAGCCTTCTAGGGAGAGATTGCCCCAGACCCAGGGCCTCTCCACACAAGCAACCAGACAAGATTCCTGCCACCTACACTCCTAGTGTGGGCATCAGAGTGATTCTTGGGATAGCGACCCCAACATTGAAGCCTCTGCCTTGCAGGTTCACCAGGTTAATCCAGGAAAACAATCCCTGGATCTCAGTAAGAACTGCATAATAGTGGCTTGCAGGACACTGCAATAGTCAGAGAATCCGCGCATGCACACTGTGCCCGCTAAAAGCACACGCGAATAGCGCCAGCATCACATTCTTTACTTAGGCAAAACTGAAAACACAGTGCACACTCCCAAACCAGTGAACCTATATCATCTTCCTGAAAAAACAGTTCAGAAAACAGAGAGGATCATAGCCCAAACTACAATCTCGAGGAACAACCAGTGAGGATTATAAATAACCAGATGGCTAGAGGCAGATGTAAGAACACTCCCAACAAAAATCAGGACATAATGACTTCACCAGCAACCCCACAAAACAATGGACACCTCAATTCACCAGATATACAAGAAAACGACTTCAAAACTATGTTTCTCCAGGTATTAGAGGCCCATAGAGATGAAATGAACAAAGCCCTCAGAGAAATAACCAAAGAAATTAAGACTAACCAAGAGGAAACAAATCGTGCTCTCAGAGAAATGACCATGAAAATTGAGACAAACAGAGAAGAAATGCACAAAGCTCTCAAAGAAATGTTCACACAAATGAAAGCAAATAAAGAAGAAACATACAAAGCTCTCATAGAAATACAGGCAATTATACCCAAAGAAGTAGAGGCACAATTAGTGATACATAGAGAGGAAACGGACAAAAAAAAAATAGAAGCTATCATTGAAAAGCAGGAGTCCACATTCAAACAGATGAAGGAAATGGTGCAAGACATGAAAACAGAAGTAGGATCAATAAAGAAAACACAAATAGAGAAAAACCATGAGCTGGAGAACATAGAGAAAAGATCAGGCAATACAAAGGTAAGCATCACCAACAGAATACAAGAAATGGAAGAAAGAATCTCAGGAGCCGAAGATACACTTGAGGAAATTGACACGTCTCTCAAAGAAAAAATAAAATCAGAAAAGTTCCAAACACAAAACATCCAAGAAATCAAGGACACCATGAAAAGACAAAACATAAGAATAATAGGAGTAGAAGAAAAAGAAGACTTCAGGCTCAAAGGTCCAGAAAATATTTTCAAGAAAATTATAGAAGAAAACTTTCCCAACCTAAAGAAGGAGATGGCCATAAACATACAAGAGGCCTACAGAACACCA
>NW_026585556.1:0-1431 GCF_907164565.1 Psammomys obesus | reverse complement strand
ACTGTTACTACCCTGCTTCCTTTCTTTCCTGTTATACACAGATGGAACGAGATAATAAGCAATTTGTGGCTTGGCAAATTAATTTTCCATAAAATAAAGACCAACGAAAATAGAAATTTGTCTTCCTGTGCTTGCTGATATCTAGAGACACCTTTAAGCTCTTCACTGAAAAATAAATGAACAAACGACAGATGCTAGATATAGTGGCATATGTCTATAATCCTAGCACTTGGGAGACTGGCAAGATTTTGAGTTCAAATCCAGGCTTGTCAAGATAGTGAGTGACAGTGTCTGCTGTCAAGCTTGATCACTTAAGTTTGATTTCTGGGATCCACATGGTGGAGGGAGAGAACTTATTCACACAAATTGTGTTCTGTTCTTCACATACATGCCAAAGCATACTAGTGTTCCCCATGTACACACATACACACAAAATAAATAAAATATGATTTAAACAATTTTCAAAACACACTATCAGCCAAAGCTACAGTCTTTTCCATGAACAATAAAAATTCTTAGAAAATATACAATGTGATCTATCACCTACAGTTGATTGCAAAATGCTATATACAGCATGCTGAGTTGATAGTCATTGCCAATGTCATCGAATTTGCCCGGCCACAATGACCAAGTGGCATTGCATTTAAATGGTTGTCTGGAGATATGATGAGGCAATTTCTTGCTCTGAGCCACATTTGAAAGCAGAAACCTTTTTATTTTAATTTTTCTTTTTTTATATTAATTACCGTTGATTCACTTTGTATCCCAGCTGTAACCCTTTCCTTTATTCTCTCCCAATTCCACCTTCCTTCCCTCATCTGCTGTCATGCACCTCTCCAAGTCCACTGATAGTGAGTTCCTCCTCTCCTTCTATCTGACCCTAGCATAACAGGTCTCATCAGGAGTGACTGCATTGTCTTCCTCTGTGGCCTGGTAAGGCTGCTCCCTCATCAGGGGGAGGTGATCAAAGAGAGAGCCACTGATTTTATGTCAGAGACAGTCCCTGCTCCCCTTACTAAGAAAGCCACTTGAACACTGAACTGCCATGGGCTACATCTGTGCAGGGGTTCTAGGTTATCTCCATGCATGTTCTTTGGTTGGAGTATCAGTCTCAGAAAAGACCCCTGGGCCCAAAAGTTTTGGTTCTGTGGCTCTCTTTGTGGAGCTCCTGTACCCTCCAGGTCTTTCTATGTCCCCCTCCTTTAATAAGATTCCCTGAACTCTGCCCAAAGTTTGTTTATGAGCCTCAGCATCTGCTTTGATACCATGCTAGGTAGAGGCTTTCAGAGGCTCTCTGTAGTAGGTTCCTGTCCTGTTTCTTGTTTTCTCCCACTTCCGATTTCCATCCTCTTTGCCTTTCTGAGTGAGGATTGTTCAGAGTCCTCTTTCTTGTTTAGCTTCTTTAGATGTACAGATTTTAGTATGTTTATC
>NW_026585555.1:0-2098 GCF_907164565.1 Psammomys obesus | reverse complement strand
CAGCTGTCTGTATAAACATTGAGCTTTTTACCTTCTGCCATCCGGAGGGCCTGAGTTAGGGCGATGAGTTCAGCCCGCTGCGCCGACGTGCCAGGCGGCAGGGCCTTGGCCCAAATTACCTCAGTCTCGGTAGTAACCACGGCCCCTGCCCTCCGTTCTCCGTTGTCCAGAAAGCTGCTCCCATCGGTATACCAGGTGAAGTCGGCATCAGGAAGGGGCTGGTCGGTCAGGTCAGGCCGGGTGCCATGTACCTCTGCGAGTACCTGGAGACAGTCATGAGTTTCTGGACCCTCTGGTAGGGGAAGCAGTGTTGCTGGGTTAAGGGCTACCATGGGACCAAAATATACTCGATCAGTGTCCAGCAGGAGAGCCTGATAATGGGTCATACGGGCATTGGAAAGCCATCGGCCCGGAGATTGTTTAATCAGGGCTTCCACCGCATGAGGAGCCAGAATCATTATTGGCTGTCCCATAGTCAGCTTGCCAGAGTCTTTAATCAGGAGGGCTATCGCTGCCACCATTCTCAGGCAAGGTGGCCACCCCGAAGCCACCGGGTCAAGTTTCTTGGACAGGTAAGCTATCGGACGCCTCCATGGTCCCAGTTTTTGAGTCAGGACCCCTTTAGCATATCCCTGTTTTTCATCCACAAATAGCTCAAAGGGCTTGTTTAAGTCTGGAAGCCCCAGCACGGAGGAGGTCAGCAGGGCCTCTTTTATGGCTGCATAGGCTCTCTGCTGTTCATCCCCCCAAGTAAAGAGAGTCCCTTGTTTGGTAAGTGGGTAAAGCGGCGCAGCCATCTCTGCGAATCCTGGGATCCAAAGGTGGCAAAACCCCGCAGTACCCAGGAACTCTCTTAATTGCCTCGGGCTTTTGGGCACCGGAATTTTCAGAATTGTCTGTTTCCGTGCCTCTGTCAACCATCTTTGTCCATCCCTGATCTGATAGCCCAAGTATGTAACCTGCCTCTGACATATTTGGGCCTTTTTAGCTGAGGCCCGGTATCCTAGAGTTTCCAAAGTCCTCAGGAGGGCCTTTGTTCCCTCCTTACATTTTTCCTCAGTTTCTGCAGCCAGGAGGAGGTCATCTACATATTGGAGCAAGATTAAAGCAGGGTGATGAACCCTAAAGTCAGCCAGGTCCCGGTGCAACGCCTCATCAAATAAGGTGGGGCTGTTTTTGAACCCCTGCGGGAGTCTGGTCCAAGTAAGCTGACCCGATATTCCCAATTCTGGATACTTCCACTCAAAGGCAAAAATGGGCTGACTCTGAGGGTGGAGTCTCAGACAAAAGAATGCATCCTTAAGGTCTAATACCGTATACCAGGTGTACCTCGGAGGAAGCCCAGTTAACAAATTGTATGGGTTGGGAACTGTAGGATGTATATCCTCCACCCTTTTGTTAACTTCTCTCAAGTCCTGTACCGGGCGGTAGTCTTCCGTCCCTGGCTTTTTAACCGGAAGGAGAGGTGTATTCCAGGGGGATTGACAAGGTACTAGAATGCCCTGATCTAAAAGCCTCCGAATGTGAGGCCTAATTCCTTGGTAAGCTTCATGCGACATCGGGTATTGTTTAATGGAAACGGGAGTTGCTGACGCTTTTAGAGTGACCACCAGGGGCGGCTGGTGAGTTGCGAGACCCATTCCTCCTGTTTCCGCCCAGGCTAGGGGGAACTTTTCTAGCCAAACAGTCATTTCTTGCGGCCAAGGCCTTTCAAGCTCGTGAAGTTGGTATTCATCTTCCAGGTTTATGGTTAACACATGCAGAGGCTGTCCCTGAGGCCCAGTAATATGGGCCTTAGTCCCTTCAAAGTGGATTTGTGCCCTGAGTTTCATTAATAGATCTCTCCCCAACAGTGGATAAGGGCAATCAGGAACATGTAAAAAGGAGTGAGTCACCTTACCGGTGGCGAGTTGGACTCTTCTTTCAGTGGTCCATCGGTACCTTTTTCCTCTGGTGGCTCCTTGAACCCACGCCGATTTGTCAGTCAGGGGTCCCAGTGAGGTGGTGAGTACCGAATGCTGGGCTCTGGTGTCCACCAGGAAGGTAACGGGTTGCCCCCCCCCACATTAAGGGTTATCCTGGGTTCAGGGGGGGGGGG
>NW_026585554.1:0-3199 GCF_907164565.1 Psammomys obesus | reverse complement strand
AAATTTCATGATTACCTTATTTTTCATTGCTGAGTAATACTACATTGTATAGATGTACCACAGTTTCTGCATCCATTCTTCAGTTGAGGGGCATCTGAGTTGTTTCCAGCTTCAGGCTATTACAAATAAAGCTGCTACAAACATGGTTGAGCAAATGTCCTGGTTTTGTACTTGAGCCTCTTTTGGGTATATGCCTAGGAGTGGTATGGCTGGATCTTGAGGAAGCGCTATTCCTAGTTGTCTGAGAAAGCACCAGATTGATTTCCAGAGTGGTTGTACAAGTTTACATTCCCACCAGCAGTGGAGAAGGGTTCCCCTTTCTCCACAACCTCTCCAGCATGTGTTGTCCCTTGAGTTTTTCATCTTGGCCATTCTGATGGGTGTAAGATGAAATCTCAGGGTTGTTTTGATTTGCATTTCCCTAATGGCTAATGAGGTTGAGCATTTCTTTAAGTGCTTCTCTGCCATTCGATATTCCTCTACAGAGAATTCTCTCTTTAGCTCTGTTCCCCATTTTTAAAGTGGATTACTTGGTTTGTTGCTTTTCAGCTTCTTTAGTTCTTTATATATACTGGAAATGAGTCCTCTGTCAGATAAAGGGTTGGTGATGATTCTTTCCCAATCTGTAGGCAGTTGCTTTGTTTTGATGACAGTGCCCTTTGCTTTAGAGAAGCTTTTCAGTTTCGTGAGGTCCCATTTATTGATTGTTGTTCTTAGAGCTGGTGCTGTTGGTGTTCTGTTCAGGAAGTTTTCTCCTGTACCAATGAGTTCTAGGGTATTCCCCACTTTTTTTTCTAGCCGATTTAATGTGTCTGGATTTATGTTGAGGTCTTTGATCCACTTGGACTTCAGTTTTGTACAGGGTGATAAGTATGGATGTATTTTCATTTTTCTACATGTAGACATCCAGTTGGACCAGCACCATTTGTTGAAGATGCTATCTTTTTTCCATTGTATGGTTTGGGCATCTTTGTCAAAAATCAGGTGTCCATAAGTGTGTGGGTTTATTTCTGGGTCTTCTGTTCAGTTCCATTGATCCACCATTCTGTTTCTATGCCAGTACCATGCAGTTTTTATGACTGTTGCTCTATAGTACAGCTTGAGATCAGGGATGGAGATACCTCCAGAAGATCTTTTATTATAGAGGATTGTTTTAGCAATTTTCGGTTTCTTGTTATTTCATACCAAGTTGAGAATTTTTCTTTCCAGGTCTGTAAAGAATTGTGTTGGCAATTTGATGGGAATTGCATTAAATCTGTAGATTGCTTTTGATAAGATGGCCATTTTTACTATTTTAATCCTGCCAAGCCATGAGCATGGGAGATCTTTCCATCTTCTCATATCTTCCTCTAATTCTTTCTTCAGAGACTTGAATTTTTTTAATACAAGTCTTTGACTTGCTTGGTTAGGGTTACACCAAGGTACTTTATGTCATTTGTGGCTATTTTGAATGGAGTTGTTTCTCTAATTTCTTTCTCAGCCCTTTGTCTTTTGGATACAAGAGTGCTACTGATTTTTTTTTTTGAGTTAATTTTGTATCCGGCCACTTTGCTGAAGGTGTTTATCAGCTGTAGGAGTTCCTTGGTAGAGTTTTTTGGGCCACTCATGTATACTATCATATTATCTGCAAATAGTGATAATTTGACTTCTTCCTTTCCCATCTGTATCCCCTTGATCTCCTTCAACTGTCTTATTGCTCTAGCAAGGACTTCCAGCACTATGTTGAAAAGATATGGAGAGAATGGGCAGCCTTGTCTTGTCCCTGATTTCAGTGGGATTGCTTTAAGTTTCTCTCAGTTCATTTTGATGTTGATTATAGGCTTGCTGTATATCGCCTTTACTATGTTTAGATATGTGCCTTATATCCCTGATCTCTCCAGTACTTTAAACATGAATGGATATTGGATTTTGTCAAATGCTTTTTCAGCATCTAGGGAGATTATCATGTGTTTTTTTTTTTCTTTCAGTTTGTTAATATGTTGGCTCACATTGATGGATTTCGGTATATTGAACCACCCCTGCATACCTGGGATGAAGCCTACTTGGTCATAGTGGATAAGATCTTTGATATGTTCCTGTATTCGGTTTGCAAGTATTTTGTTAAGTATTTTTGCATCAATGTTCATAAGGGAGATTGGCCTGAAATTTTCTTTCTTTGTTGAGTCTTTGTGAGGTTTAGGTACCAAGGTGACTGTGGCTTCATAGAATGAGTTTGGTAATATTCCTTCTGTTTCAATTTTGTGGAATAGTTTGAAGAGAATTGGAGTTAGCACTTCTTTGAAGGTCAGGGAGAATTCTGCGCTGAAGCCATCTGGTCCTGGGCTTTTTTTTGGATGGGAGACTTTTTGGGGGATATAGGACTATTTAATTGATTTACCTGGTCCTGATTCAGCTTTGGTAAGTCAAATCGATCAAGAAAATTGTCCATTTCATTTAGATTTTCAAATTTTGTTGAGTATAGACTTTTGAAGTAAGTCCTAATGATTGTTTGGATTTCCTCAGTGTCTGTAGTTATGTCCCCCTTTTCCTTTCTGATTTTGTTGATTTGGGTGGTGTCTCTCTGCCTTTTAGTTAGCTTGGCTAAGGGTTTGTCGATCTTGTTGATTTTCTCAAAGAACCAGCTCTTGCTTTCATTGATTCTTTTGAATTGTTTTATTTGTTTCTAATTGATTGATTTCAGCCCTGAGTTTAATTATTTCCAGGCTTCTACTCCTTTTTGGTGTGTCTGCTTCTTCTTTTTCTAGGGTTTTTAAGTGGGCCATTAAGTTGCTTGAATGAGCTCTCTCGAATTTCTTCTTGAAGGCACTTAGCGCTGTGAACTTTCCTCTTAGCACTGCTTTCATTGTGTCCCACAGGTTGGGGTATGTTGTGTTTTCATTTTCATTGAGTTCTAGGAAGACTTTAATTTCTTTCTGTATTTCTTCCCTGACCCAGCTGTCATTTAGTAGCAAGTTGTTCAGTTTCCATGTGTGTGTAGGCTTTTTGTTTTTCTGTTGTTGTTGAAGTCCAGCTTTATTCCATGGTGATCAGACAAGATACAAGAGAGTATTTCAATCTTCTTGTATCTGTTGAGGCTTGCTTTGTGACCAACTATATGGTCTATTTTGGAGAAGGTTCCATGAGGTGCTGAGAAGAAGGTAAAATTCTTTTGGGTTTGGGTGTAAAGTTCTGTAAATGTCTGTGAGGTCCATTTGATTCA
>NW_026585553.1:0-1000 GCF_907164565.1 Psammomys obesus | reverse complement strand
AATTTTGACTTTTATACCATCCTCGTTATGACTATTATCATGATTTATTATAGTTTATTCATTTTGTAGCCTGGCTGTGGCCTCTTCCCTCATCTCCTCCCAATCCCACCCCCCCCCACACTAATACTCCTCAGCTATTTAAAAAAGGAAATCATGAATTTTGCAGTCAAATGGAGGGAACTAGAAAAGATCATGTTGAGTGATGTATCCCTGATGTATGTAGCAGAAAGACACACATGGTATTTTCATACTCATAAGTGGTTATTAGACATATAATATAAGATAAACACACTAAAATATATACTCCTAAAAAAAACTAAACAATAAGGAAGACCCTAGGGAAATCCTCATTAAGAAGGACAAACGCTGTAGACATTGGAAGCAGGAGAAGACAGGTCACAGGACAGGAGCCTGCCACAGACAGCCTGGGAAAGTCTCCATTGATAGAGGTATCAAAGCAGAAGCTGAGACCCATAACCAAACTTTGGGCAGAATGTATGGAATTTTATGAAAGAAGGGGGAGATAGAAAGACCTGGAGGAGACAGGATCTTCTGGGTGCCCTGGAGAGACTGGTACCCCAACCGTGGGCACTCTTAATGGTTTCAAATAATGGGAAGAGGGACTGCCTCTGACATAATCTGATTGGCCTGCTCTTTGATCACCTCCCCCTGAGGAGGGAGCAGCCTTACCAGGCCACAGTAGAGGACAATGCAATCACTTTTGATGAGAACTGATAGACTAAGACCAGAAAGGAGAGGAGAACCTCCACTATCAGTGGACTTGGGGAGGGGCATGCATGCAGAAAGGGGAAGGAGGGTGGTATCAGGAGGGGAGGAGGGAGTGGCTTATGGGGGGACACAAAATGAATAAAGTGTAATTAATAAAAAATTAAAAAAAAAACCCTAGTTATTAATCCTAAAGGAACAAGATCTGTGGTTTTGCACGTAACAGCCCAGGGACTCTATTTTTTTTTTTTTATGGTTTAACATTTATTTCTTT
>NW_026585552.1:0-2773 GCF_907164565.1 Psammomys obesus | reverse complement strand
AGTCTCCAAGAGGGTTTCCTAGTAAGTGGAGCAGGGGTTGTCTCTGACATAAACTTTGTTCCCTACTCTTTGATCACTCCCTTCTGGCAATACATGTAGCCTTGCCAGGCCACAGAAGAAGAGGATCCACTTAGAATTTAGTTTTGTGCAGGGTGATAATTATTGATCTATTTTCATTTTTCTGCATGTAGACATTCAGGTGGACCAGCACCATTTGTTGAAGATGCTGTCTTTTTTCCACTGAGTGATTTTGGTTTCTTGGTCAAAACTCGAGTATTCATAGGTGTGTGGTTTTATTTCTGGGTCTTCTATGAAGTTCCATTGATCCTCCTTTCTGTTTTTTTGCCAATACCATACAGTTTTATTACTATTTCTCTGTAATACAACTTGAGGTTGGGGATGGAGATACCTCCAGATGATTTGTTGTTGTACAGGCTTGTTTTGGAGATTCTGTTTTTTTGTTTCTCCATATGAAGCTGAGAGTCTTTTTTTCAAGTTCTGTAAACAATTGAGTTGGCATTGTCATGGGGATTGCATTGAATCTGTAGATTGCTTTTGGCAGGATGGCCATTTTCATAATGTTAATCCTACCAATCCTTGAGCACGGGAGATCTTTCCATCTTCTGAGATCTTCTTCAATTTCTTTCTTCAGAGACTTCAAGTTTTTCTCAAACAGGTCTTTCACTTGCTTGGTTAGAGTCATCCCAAGGTACTTTATGTTATTAGTGGCTATTGTGAAGGGTATTGTTTCCCTAATTTCTTTCTCGGCCCTTTTGTCTTTGGTATACAGGAGGGCTTCTAATTTTTTTTGAGTTGATTTTGTATCCTGCCACTTTGTTGAAGGTGTTTATCAGCTGGAGGAGTTCTCTGGTTGAATTTTTGGGGTCGCTCATATATACTATCATATCATCCGCAAATAGTGACACTTTGACCTCTTCCTTTCAGATTTGTATCCCCTTGATCTCCTTTAGTTGTCTTATTGCTCTGGCTAGGACTTCAAGTACTATGTTGAAGAGGTAGGGAGAGAGTGGGCAGCCTTGTCTTGTCCCTGATTTCAGTGGGATTGATTTAAGTTTCTCTCCATTGAGTTTGATGTTGGCTATAGGCTTGCTGTATATTGCCTTTACTATGTTTAGATATGTGCCTTGTATCCCTGAACTCTCCAAGACTTTAAACATGAATGGGTTTTAGACTTTGTCAAATGCTTTTTCAGCATCTAAGGAGATGATCATGTGGTTTTTCTCCTTCAGTTTGTTTATGTGGTGGATTACATTGATGGATTTCCATATGTTGAACCACCCTTGCATGCCTGGGAGGAAGCCTACTTCGTCATGGTGGATGATATCTTTGATGTGTTCTTGGATTCGGTTTGCAAGTAGTATATTGAGTATTTTTGTGTCAATATTCATAAGAGAGATAGGTCTGAAGTTTTCTTTTTTTGTTGGGTCTTTGTGTGGTTTAGGTATCAGGGTGACTGTTGCTACATAGAATGAGTTTGTAATGTACCTTCTGTTTCTATTTTGTGGAATAGTTTGAGGAGAATTGGTGTTAGCACTTCTTTGAAGGTCTGGTAGAATTCCAAGCTGAAACCATCTGGCCCAGGGTTTTTTTGGAGTGGAGACTGTGAATGACTGCTTCTATTTCCTTGGGGAATATAGGGCTATTCAGTCTTTCTACCTGATCTTGACTTAATGTTGGAAGATGGAATCTTTCATGAAAAGTGTCCATTTCATTCAAGTTTTCAAATTTTGTGGCATATAGGCTTTTGTAGTATGACCTAATGATTGTTTGAATTTACTTAGCGTCTGTAGTTATGTCACCATTTTCATTTCCTATTTTGTTTATTTGGATGGTGTCTCTCTGCCTTCTAGTTAGCTTGGCTAAGGATTTGTCTATGTTGTTGATTTTCTCAAAGAACCAGCTTTTTGTTTCATTGATTCTTGGAATAGTTTTATTTGTTTCTAATTGATTGATTTCAGCGCTGAGCTTGATTATTTCCAGCAGTCTGCTCCTCTTGGGTGTATCTGCTTCTTTTTTTCTAGGGTTTTCAGTTGGGCCATTAAGTTGTTTGTATGTGATGTTATGAATTTCTTCTTGCAGGCTCTTAGTTCTATAGTTTTTCCTCTGAGCGCTGCTTTCAATATGTCCCATAAATTTGGGTATGTTGTGCCTTCATTTTCATTGAATTCTAGGAATTCTTTAATTTCTTTATTTCTTCCTTAACCCAGCTGTCATTGAGTAGCAAGTTGTTCAGTTTCCATGTGCATGTCGGCATTTTGTTATTTCTGTTGTTGTTGAGGTCCAGCTTTAGTTCATGGTTGTCAGATAGAATACAAGGGATTATTTCAATCTTTTTGTATCTTTTGAGGCTTGCTTTATGACCAACTATATGGTCTATTTTGGAGAAGGTTCCATGCGGTTCTGAAAAGAAGGTATACTCTTTTGAGTTTGGATGAAAAGATCTGTAGACATCTATTAGGTTCATTTGATTTAGGGAATCTGTGTTTTTATTTCCCTATTTGTTTTCTGTCTAGTTAATCTGTCCCTTGGTGAGAATGGAGTGTTGAAGTCTCCCACTATTAAGGTATTAGGATCAATGTGTGATTTAAGCTTTAATATTGTTTCATTAATGAATATAGGTGCTCTTGTATTTGGGACATATATATTTAAAATTGTGATGTCCTCTTGGTGGGTTTTTCCTTTGATGAGCATATAGTGGCCTTCCATATCTTTTTTGATTAACTTGGGTTGAAAGTCTATTTTATTAGATATT
>NW_026585551.1:0-1872 GCF_907164565.1 Psammomys obesus | reverse complement strand
GAATCAATGAAACCAAGAGCTGGTTCTTTGAGAAAATCAACAAGATCGACAAATCCTTAGCCAAGCTAACTAAAAGGCAAAGAGACACCACCCAAATCAACAAAATCAGAAATGAAAAGGGGGACATAACTACAGACACTGAGGAAATCCAAACAATCATTAGGACTTACTTCAAAAGACTATATGCTACAAAATTTGAAAATCTAAATGAAATGGACAATTTTCTTGATCGATTTGACTTACCAAAGCTGAATCGGGACCAGGTAAATCAATTAAATAGTCCTATATCCCCCAAAGAAATAGAAGCAGTCATCAAAGGTCTCCCATCCAAAAAAAGCCCAGGACTAGATGGCTTCAGCGCAGAATTCTACCAGACCTTCAAAGAAGAGCTAACTCCAATTCTCTTCAAACTATTCCACAAAATAGAAACAGAAGGAACATTACCAAACTCATTCTATGAAGCCACAATCACCTTGGTACCTAAACCTCACAAAGACTCAACAAAGAAAGAGAATTTCAGGCCAATCTCAATTTTGAACATTGATGCAAAAATACATCACAAAATACTTGCAAACCAAATACAAGAACACATCAAAGATATTATCCACTATGACAAAGTAGGCTTCATCCCAGGTATGCAGGGGTGGTTCAATATACAGAAATCCATCAATGTGATCCACCATATTAGCAAACTGAAAGAAAAAAAAAAACCACATGATAATCTCCCTAGATGCTGAAAAAGCATTTGACAAAATCCAACATCCATTCATGTTTAAAGTACTGGAGAGATCAGGGATGCAAGGCACATATCTAAACATAGAAAGGCGATATACAGCAAGCCTATAGCCAACATCAAACTGAACGGAGAGAAACTTAAAGCAATCCCACTGAAATCAGGGACAAGACAAGGCTGCCCACTCTCTCCATATCTCTTCAACATAGTGCTGGAAGTCCTTGCTAGAGCAATAAGACAGACGAAGGAGATCAAGGGGATACAGATGGGAAAGGAAGAAGTCAAATTATCACTATTTGCAGATGATATGATAGTATACACGAGTGACCCACAAAACTCTACCAGGGAACTCCTACAGCTGATAAACACCTTCAGCAAAGTGGCAGGATACAAAATTAACTCAAAAAAAATCAGTAGCACTCCTGTATACAAAAGACAAAAGGGCTGAGAAAGAAATTAGAGAAACAACACCATTCACAATAGCCACAAATGACATAAAGTACCTTGGTGTAACCCTAACCAAGCAGGTCAAAAACTTGTATGAAAAAAATTTCAAATTTCTGAAGAAAGAATTAGAGGAAGATATGAGAAGATGGAAAGATCTCCCATGCTCATGGCTTGGCAGGATTAACATAGTAAAAATGGCCATCTTACCAAAAGCAATCTACAGACTTAATGCAATTCCCATCAAATTGCCAACACAATTCTTTACAGACCTGGAAAGAAAAATTCTCAACTTCGTATGGAATAACAAGAAACCGAGAATTGCTAAAACAATCCTCTACAATAAAAGATCTTCTGGAGGTATCTCCATCCCTGATCTCAAGCTGTACTATAGAGCAACAGTTATAAAAACTGCATGGTACTGGCATAGAAACAGAATGGTGGATCAATGGAATCGAACAGAAGACCCAGAAATAAACCCACACACTTACGGACACCTGATTTTTGACAAAGATGCCAAAACCATACAATGGAAAAAAGATAGCATCTTTAACAAATGGTGCTGGTCCAACTGGATGTCTACATGTAGAAAAATGAAAATAGATCCATACTTATCACCCTGCACAAAACTGAAGTCCAAGTGGATCAAAGACCTCAACATAAAACCAGACACATTAAATCGGCTAGAAAAAAAA
>NW_026585550.1:0-17671 GCF_907164565.1 Psammomys obesus | reverse complement strand
GCTCCTGATCTGGCTGCATTCTGTTGTCAATCCATTCTTACTTCATTTAGAAGTTTCCTGGTCATTCTGTCTCCGGTTTTATTTGACAGTAAAGACCCAAGCCTCCCCATAGTAATGTGAGTACATTGTTCATGGATCAGCACTGAGCACTGAACAGTCTCCACAGATTTGGGGCTGATGAGGTTTTTCAGTGTTGCTCTTTCAAAAGGCAATTTATGAACCAGGCATTTTAGGAGGCCGACACAGGTGGATCTCTGTGAGCTCAAGGCCAGCCAGGTCTAAAAAGTAAGTCCAGGACAGCCAAGACTACAGAGAGAAACCCTGTCTCAGAAAGTGAACAAACCCAACCAAAACCAAACCAAAAGGCAATTTATGGAGCAGAGATGCTGAGTGTGTGTGTGTGTGTGTGTGTGTGTGTGGACAAATGAGAGGGTGGGGGTGCTGTGTATGTGTCACAGGTTCCTGACCAGAAATCACTTTGTGAGAAATTATCAGTGTGAGGGTATCTGGTGAAGTCCTGTGGATACTTGGGGCAGCCTGGGGCTCCCTAAGACTTTCTTGTGTAGATTTTGGACTCATTTTTCATGATTGCTGGATGATATGGTTCTGTCAGAGTCCAGGGAAAGTGCTGGAGTGGTTGGTTCTCATATGGTATAATGCAAAATCTGCTTAGAACTTCAAATAGACATATCCACGACACATTACAATACAGATGTTAAATATACAAAATAAAGATTTAATCATAAAAGAAGCATGGGGAAAAATCCCGACAACTCACATACAAAGACAGAAACACCAGAAACACCCCAGACTTTTCATCAGAAAATATGTTGAGGTCTAGATCCATTTGAACTTGAGATTTTTGCAGGGAGATAAATAGGGATCTATTTACATTGTACTACACGTAGACATCCAGGTAGACCAGCACCATTTGTTGAAGATGCTTTCATTTTCCATTGTATAGTTTTGGCTCCTTTGTAAAAAATCAAGTGTCTGTAAGTGTGTGAGTTTACGGTAGAATTATGGGGGTCACTTTTGTACATTATCATATCATCTGTGTCTGTTGCATGCCTTTTGATCACAGTGTTGCCAGGACACTGGGAAAGAGGAAGTCCACAGTCCTAATGAGACTGGGCTGGATGTGCTCCTGCAGGTTTGTGTGTGTGTGTTGGTTCTCTCCTTCTCTGAGGGGCAGGGCAGGGGGTAGAGGAGGATGAGAGAGGGACAGTGGGGAGGGACCTAGAGGAGAGAAGGGAGGAGGCTACAATTGAGATGCAAATTGAATAACTAAGTTAAAAAATATGAAGCCTGGAAGGACGTGAAATGGGCTGTTTCAGTCTCTGAATGTAAATAACTGTGAACCAAGAATGCTACAGCCTGCACAGCTATCTTTCAGTATTAATGGAAAAATTAAGTTATTTCAGGATAAATGCAAATTAGAGCAATTCATGACTACCAAGTCAGCACTGAAGAAATCTTTTAGCAGAATGCTTTATAGGAAGGAAGACGAAAGGTAGACTAACCTCAGATAAGCAATCCAGACAAGAGGAAGAAACAAACAAGTCCAACACAGCAGACATCAAACCCTCAAAACTAATATGGAATCAAGAAAAGAAATAACAAATATTCTAGGAAAGCAGAACACCACCCACAAATATAGTAACCTGTACATAGGAAATATCAAACCTTGTACTAATCTTAAATGTAAACGGCCTGGTGCATCACCAAAAAGATACAACAAATGGACTAGATTAAAAAAAGACAAAAGAACCAACTATATCCTGTTTTCAGGAAACACACTTAACTATTAAACATACTAAAAAACTTACTATCATAGAATAAAAACAAACTGTCAAACAATTAGAAAACATAAAATGTTGGTGTAGTTATCCTCATATCAGTCATAGTAAACATGCAACTAAAATTATTTAGAAGAGATTAAAAGGGGCAACTTCATATTAGTAAGATGAACAATTCATCAAGGAGATACGATGATTAGAAACTTTCATGCACAAATTTTGAGCCCCTAATTTCACAAAACATTAAAACACAAAAATCCACATTAGTCCTTACACAATGATAATTTGGGACTTCAAAATTCCACTCTCAGATTTAGATAGGGCTTTCTAACTAAAAACAGTTAAAGAAAATTCAGAGCTAAAATGTACTATGGGTGAACTGGACTAACTGAATAGACTGATAGAGAAGATTAGACCCAACAGGTGTAATATCACAGATACAAATTAACACTCAACGATGGAAAAGAGAGTGAGAAAATTCCTCATTTCCTATCAGAAAATGAAGAATGGTGTGTCCACAGTCCTTATAATCCTATTATCCCTCTAAGGCTCACAGGATACTGTGAAGTGTAAGAGCTGGGAGACGGGGAGAAGGGCTATAAATACTAAGCCTTGGTTGTGAGAAAGCTGAAGCAATCATAAATTCAACAGCAGCTACAGATGCTTACACTGGACCTGAACAGGACCAGGCCTATCATTAGGCAGTCTTGGACTGTGGAGGGCTCATGGTGCCCTACCCCCTCCCTGAGGAACTTATGAATTCTGATAGATGCTGGGTAAACAGGCTCTTATCTTCAGATGTATACTCACTGGTAGGCCCCTCCATCAGATAGTCTTCCTAAGTTCTAAAACATAAGAAGTAACATGAACGATGTAGAATACATTGTAATTTAGCATCTCTGAAGCAGGGAAGAAAACACCCAGGTCAGTGTGTGACTTCCTGAAATCTCTGGCCACTGTGTCCTTCTCCAGGATGCTCAGCATCTGAGAGAACTGAGCAAACAAACCTTGTGTCTCTGCCCACAGCTTACAATCTCTGATGCTGTTTTTTAAGGAATCACAAAAGAGGGAAGTATGAAAAGGATGGCACTGACTATTTATTAAACAAAAATCTGGAAAACATGAGGCAGGGATTGACAGAAAAGTAAAGTCAATGAAACCTCACTCTCATCCATGACATTACAGAGTTCATAAGTGCCAGGCTGCAGATGGCACGTTCTCTTACAATATAAAAGAAGTGTGCAATCTCCAGACCTATTTTTGTGAAAGAAAATATATCCTGACGGGACTCACACAGGAGCCATCTCTGGCCCCAGGCACAGAGCATCATGAAGGCAGGAGAAAAGCAATGCTCTGAGCTCTTCATGAGTCCTCCATGTGAAATCATTGGTTGATGATCCCTGGATGAGTGGACAGGGTCAGGACCCTTCCTGTTCCAGTGAGGGTCTCTCTCAGTCCTGCTCCTACACAGCACTCACCACAAGTGTTTATTCTGAGGACTCTGGTCTCCAGTAGCCACTCTCTATGGGAGCAGAGGTGAGCTCCCTGAGGGCTCCTGTGCTTCCCATCACAGACAGGCTCCTTCTGGTCCTGAAACTTAAGTCCACCCTCAGGGCCAGCACCTGCTGAGGAATGCAAATCTCCCCTGGCTCCACCCATCCCTGGGTTGAAAAGCCAAAGCTGGGCCTGGGTGCTCAGTGGTGTGCAGCCATGGCCAGGCTTGCTTCCTCCTTGCTGCTGCTGCTTGTCCCTGCATGTGAGTGCCAAGGCCACCCATAGGATGGACCTTCCTATCCTCACCCTGGTCCAACCTCATCTTCTGTTTCTTTCTTCACAGATGTCCTGTCCCAGGTCACCTTGAAGGAGTCTGGCCCTGGGCTCTTGCAGCCCTCTGAGACCCTCAGTCTGACCTGCACTTGCTCTGGGTTTTCACTGAGCACTTATGGTTTAGGTGTGGGCTGGATCCGTCAGCCTCCAGGGAAGGGTCTGGAGTGGCAGGCACTCATTTATTGGGATGATGATACAAGGTACAACCCGTCCCTGAAGAGCTGGCTCACCATCTCCAAGGACAGCTCCAACAACCGGGTGTTCCTCAAGCTCGCCAGTGTGGACACTGCAGACTCTGCCACATACTACTGTGCTCGGAGAACACACTGTCACAGCCTCCGTTTGCAGCTGTACAGTATTTCAGGCTGGTCCTCAGCTCTGTGTCTCTTCCTACAATGCAGGAGGTGTGGAGCGGGCACACATTTCCTGCTAGCCTCTGGGATTTCCTTTTCACTCTGAGCTTCACAACCTTGGATTTCTGCTTACAACTGAGGACCTTTTAAATTTTTCACAAATAAGCACCATTTATGTTTACTTTTATAAAGATGAAAGGTGTCTGTTACCTAAACCAGGGGGTTCAGTGCTATGTATATATCAGCCTTTATTCTCAAATCCCCACAGCACCGTATTCTAAATTATTTAATGACCATTTATATTAAACAACTGAATTAGGAGAAGAACGGTGTTACTCGATAAGCATTCTCACACTGAGTCAGTGGACAAAGGGAGCCAGGGAAACTCCCACATATCTCAGGAGATTTCCAAGGCCATTGGTTGATCTCCCCAAATGATGGTGACACCCTATTGCACACTTACATATCTCACTTAATGTGGAGAGGGTCAAGTGGTGCCTAAATTGTGGTTTTCCTCCTACTGATTAGCAGTCATAATACTGGTTGGTACTTTGCTAGGTTCAGAGGAGAAATTTAATAACCAACCTAGCTACAAACGCTGTCACCTATAATGATGACTTGTAAGATATTCTGGTGCAATTGTGCCAGAAAGATTGTGGGAGTGATTAACTATTCTCTGATTGGATTTATGGTCCACTCCATGACATGGAACCCTGAACCTGCTAAGGTGTCTTAGAACCTGAGACTGCATAGCCATGGCTCTGGGGGGAAACCCAATTTTTCTGATAGAGGAACATAGCAATAAAATGATTCAATGACATACCCACAAATACAATACATCAGTGCCTCTCACAGCCATTATTAGAAAGGCTTCTTGCAGTGTGTTGTACCTAACATAGAGAACCACAAGAGGACAGAGGACATGTAAAGAGTGAGATATTGGAGCAACCCTACATGGGTTGTCTTCATCAAACCTTCCCCTTCAGGACTCAGGGACTTGTGCAGAAGAGGAGTAAGAAAGACTCATAAATGACTTCAAAGAAACAGGCTCCACTAGACACAACAGCACTGGTGCACATATGAACTCATATTTAATGTGGAAGCAAACACAGAACATGCACAGGTTCAAGCCAAATGGGGCCTCAGTGCTAAAAGTGGTGAGTGGACATGGGCTCTTACCTCTACCGAGATGCTATCTGCAAGTGACACCACTTGCCAAGGAAAAATTAGTTTTCTTCAGTGGATTCACCCTGGCTATATTATCCACATTTTAGGGTAGTCCCCATACCCAGGACCAGCAGAAAACTAACACAATGGTATCTGAAGATTTTTTGTTTCATATAACTCTCATATAACAATCATTTCCTTTTATTCATAATAGCCAGAACCTGGAAACATCCCAGATGTCCCTCAAGGGAGGAATGGATACAGAAGTTGTGGTACATTTACACAATGGAATACTAGTCAGCAATTAAAAACAAGGAAATCACAAAATTTGTAGGCAAATGTGGGATCTAGACACACACTGTATATACTCACTTACAAGTGGATATTAGACCTATAAGATAGGATAAACATACTAAAATCTGTAAACCTAAAGAAGCTAAACAAGAAGGAGAACCCGGGTAAGATGAACAATCTTCACTTAGAAAGACAAATGGAATGGATATTGGAAGTAGGAGAAAACAAGAAACAGGACAGGAGCCTACCACAGAGGGCCTCTGAATGACTCTACTTAGTCCTGTACCAAAGCAGATGCCGAGACTCATAACCAAACCTTGGGCAGAATGCAGGGAATCATATGAATGAAGGGGGAGTTAGTAAGACCTGGAGAGGACAGGAGCTCCACAAGGACCAACTATATCTGGGCACAGGGTTCTTTTCTGAGACTGATTCTCCAACCAAGGACCATGTATGGATATAACCTAGAACCCCTGCTCAGATAGAGTCCATGGCAGCTCAGTATCCAAGTGGGTATCCTAGTAAGGGGAATAGGGAAGCTCTCTGACATGAACTCAGTGGTTGGCTCTTTTACCGCCCTCCCCCATGAGAGAGGAGCAGCCTTCCTAGGCCACAGAAGAGGGCAGTGAGCCAGTCTTGATGAGACCTGATAAGCTAGGGTTAGATGAAAGTAAAAGACCTCCACTATCAGTGGACTTAGAAAGGGGTGGGGAAGAAATGAGGGAGGGAGTGGAAGGAATTGAGGAAGGGGGCTACAGCTGGGATACAAAGTAATAAACTGTAATTAATATAAAAATAAAAAAATAATTACAAAAATCAATTATTTCCTGGTTTTGTGAGTAATATTAAAGTGGTATAAAAGCAAGCCTTGTCTGCAAAAGCTCCAGGATGAAGCAGGGAATGCATTCCTTCAGACAGACTTAAGACTCTGGCTTCACTGTCTTGCTGCTCATCACAGAAATATCCTTCCTGTCTTGTCTCTAACGGGTTTAGGACTGGATATTGAAGTAGTGCTATTCCTAATTTTCTGAGAAAGCACCAGATTGATTTCCAAAGTAGTTGTACAAGTTTGCATTCCCACCAGCAATGGAGGAGGGTTCCCCTTTCTCAACATCCTCTCTAGGATGTGTTGACACTTCTCGATCTTGGCCATCCTATGGTGTATGATGGAATCTCAAAATGGTTTTGATTTGTGTTTTTTGGTCACTTTTTGGAGCTCCTGTCTCCTCCTGGTCCTCCTAGCCCCCTCTTTTTCCATAAGACTTCGCACACTCTCCCCACAGTTGAGAATTTCTTTAAGTGTTTCTCCACAATTCGATATTCTGTTCAGAATCTCTGTTTAGCTCTGTACCCCATTATTAATTGGGTTATTTAATTGTTGCATGTCTAATTTCTTGAGTTATTTATATATTGTGGTTATTAGCCCTCTGTCGAATGTAAGGTTGATGAAGATCTTTTCCCAGTCTGTAAGCTCTCATTTTGTTCTGCTGACAGTGTCCTTTGCTTTACAGAAGTTTTTTACTTTCATGAGGTTCCACTTAGTAATTGTTGGTCTTAGAACCTGTGTTGTTGGTGTTCTCTTTAGGAAGTTGTCTCCTGTGCCAAGGAGTTGTCTTCTCCACGCTTTCTTCTAATATATTTACTGTATACGATTTTATGTTAAGGTCTCTGATCCACTTGGACCTTAATTTTGTTTAGGTTGATAGACATGGGTCTATTTGCATTGTTACATCTGGACATCCAGCTAGACCAGCGCTATTAGTTGAAGATGCTATCTTTTTCCATTGTATGATTTTGGCATCTTTGGAAAATCAGGTGTCTGAAGGTGTGTGGCTGCATTTTAGTGTATTTGATTCGATTCCATTGATCCACCATTCTGTTTCTGTGCTAGTACCATGCAGGTTGTATTACTGTTGTTCTTTAGTTCAGCTTAAAATCAGGGCTGGAGAAACCTCCAGAAGATCTTTTGTTTTAGAGGATTGTTTTAGCTATTCTGGGCTTTTGTTTGTGTGTTTGTTTTTCTGTATGAAGTTGAGAATTTTTCTTTCAAGGTCTGCAAAGAATTGTGTTAATGTTTTTATGGGAATTGCACTGAATCTGTAGATTTCTTTTGGTAAGATGGCCATTTTTCCTATGTTAATCCTACCAAACCATGAACATAGGACATCTTTCCATTCTCTGATAACTTCTTCAGTTTCTTTCTTCAAAGACTTGAAGTTTTTTCATACAAGACTTTCAGTTGCTTTGTAAGAATTACACCAACATATCGTTTTTGTGTCTATTGTAAAAGGTTTTGTTTCCCTATTTTCTCTCAGCCCATTTGTCTTCTGTATACAGAAGGGCTAATGATTTTTTTTAGTTAATTTTGTATCCAGTCACTTTACTGAAGGTGTTTATTAGCTGTAGGAGTTCCCTGGTAGAATTTTTGGGGTCACTCTTGTATATTATCTTATCATCTGCAAATAGTGATACTTTGACTTCTTTTCTGATTTGAATCTCCTTAATCTCCTTTAGTTGACTTACTGGTCTACCTAGGACTTCAAGTACTATGTTGAAGAGATATGGAGTGAGGGAACATACTTGCCTTGTCCCTGATTTCAGTAGAATTGATTTAAGTTTCTTTCCATTTAGTTTGATGTTGGCTATAAGGTTGCTGTATATTGCTTTTACTATGGTTAGTTAAGTGCCTTGTATCTCTGAACACTCTGGGACATTAAACATGAATTGGTGTTGCATTTTATCAAATGTGTTTTTGGCATCTGTTGAGATGATCCTGTGTTGTTGTTGTTTTTTCTTGTTGTTGTTTGCTTGCTTTCTTTTACTTTGTTTATATGAGGAATTACAATGATGGATTTTGTTTTGTGACATGTAAACATGATTTTGCTAAAATTCCAAGTTGCAGATATTAGTGTATGTTGCTGAACTTGGTCTTTCCCAGGTGGAATTAGTTGAATTCTGAGAACTTTAGGGGTATAATATGACAGGTGATAGGAAGAAGGTGTAGCTGCTCAGAGGAAGTTGGCTTGCTGCTGCTTCATCCTGATGCTGTATTTGCTGTTTGCTGATTTTCTGGTTACCTGAACTTCTGGAATTTTGGATGACTGATATTGGAAACTGCCCCAAAAGAATCCTATGACTCTAGCCAGCAGGAAGTAGCACAGAAAACTGCTCCCAATCCTAACTAACTTCCTTTTCCTCCTACCCAGTGCTGGGGGTTTGGAAGGGAGATAGAAGCATTTAATAAGTCTAAATAAAATAGGTTTGTTAAAAATCAAGGTCAACACCTTGATAGAACAGCACCTGCATGCCTTGGATGAAGCCTACTTGGTCATACTGGATAATATCTTTGATGTTTTCCTGGATTTCAATTGCTAGTATTTTACTGAGTATATTTGTGTCAAAGTTCATAAGGGAAATTTCTCTAAAAATCGCTTTCTTTGTTGGGTCTTTGTAAGGTTTATGTATCAAGGTGACTGTGGCTTATAGAATGAGTTTGGTAATGTTCTGTCTGTTTCTATTTTATGGATTAGTTTTAAGGGTATTGGTATTAGCTCTTCTTTAAAGGTCTGATATAATTCTTCACTGAGCTTTTTTCTTTGGAAAATGTAGATTTTTTTATTAATTACACGTTATTCACTTTGTATCCCCCCTGTAGCTTCCTACCCCCTCACCTGCTAATACCTTTCTTCCCCCTCTCCATGCATGCCCCTCCCAAAGTCCACTGATAGGGGAGGTCTTCTTTTCCTTTCTTTTGTTCCTAGTCTATTAGGTCTCATCAGGAGTGTCTGCATTGTCTTCCTCTGTGTTCTGGTAAGGCGACTCACCCCTCAGGGCGAGGTGATAAAAGAGCAGGACAATCAGTTCATGTCAGAGGCAGTCCCTGTTCCCATTATTATGGAACCCACTTGGACACTGAACTGCCATGGGCTACATCTGTGCAGGGGTTTTAGGTTATCTCCATGTATAGTACTTGGTTGGAGTATCAGTCTCAGGAAAGACTGCTCAAATTTTTTGGTTCTGTTGCTCTCCTTGTGGAGCTCCTGTCCTCTCCAGATCTTACTGTTTCCCACCTCTTTCATAAGATTCCCTGCACTCTGCCCAAAGGTTATCCATAAATCTCAGCATCTGCTTTGATAGTCTGCAGGGCAGATCCCTTCAGAGGTGCTCTGTGGCAAGTTCCTAACTTTTTTCCTGTTTCTTCTTCTTCTGATGTCCATCCTCTTTGCCTTTCAGGATGAGGATTGAGCATTTTAGCCAGAGTCCTCCCTCTTGATTAGTTTCTTTAGGTGTACAGATTTTAGTAGGTTTATCCTATATTATATGTCTATATGAATGGTTATATATGCTGTGTGTCTTTGTGCTTCTGGAACAGCTCACTCAGGATGATCCTTTCTAGGTCCCACCATTAACCTGCAAATTTCATGATTTTCTTATTTTTCATTGCAGAGTAATACTCCGTTGTGTAGATGTACCACAATTTCTGTATCCAAGCTTCATTTGAGGGGCATCTGGGTTGTTTCCAGCTTCTGACTATTACAAATTAAGCTGCTACAAACATGGTTGAACAAATGTCCTTATTGTGTACTTGAGCCTGTTTTGTACATATGCCTAAGAGTGGTATAGCTGAATCCTGAGGAAGCGCTATTCCTAGTTGTCTGAGAAAGCGCCAGGTTGCTTTCCAGAGTGGTTGTACAAGTTTGCATTCCCACCAGCAGTGGAGGAGGGTTCCAATTTCTCCACAACCTCTCCAGCATATGTTGTCACTTGAGTTTTTGATTTTCTCCATTCTGATGGGCGTAAGGGGAAATCTCAGGGTCGATTTATTTGCATTTTCCTGATGGCTAATGACTTTGAGCAAGTGTTTCTCTGCCATTTGATATTCCTCTATTGAGAATTCTCTGTTTAGATCTGTTCCCGATTTTTTAAAATTTTTTTTAATAATTACACTTTATTCACTTTGTATCTCCCCTGTGGTTTCCTCCCTCCTCCCTTCCCAATCCCTCCCTTCCTCTACCCTCTGCATGCATGCCCCTCCCGAAGTCCACTGATAGGGGAAGTTGTCTTTTCTTTCCTTCTAATCCTAGTCATTAGGTCTCATCAGGAGTCGCTGCATTGTCTTCTTCTGTGGCCTGCTAATGCTGCTTCCCCCTAAGGGGGAGGTAATTAAAGATCAGGGGAATCAGTTCATATCAGACACAGGCCCTGTTCCTATTACAATGGAACCCACTTGGATACTGAAATGCCATGGGCTACATCTGTGCAGGGTTCTTAGGTTCTCTCAATGCATAGTCCTTGGTTTGAGTATCAGTCTCAGGAAAGACCCCTGTGCTCAGATTTTTTGGTTTTGTTGCTCTCCTTGTGGAGTTCCTGTCCTCCTCAGATCTTAATGTTTCCCACTACTTTCATAAGATTTCCTGCACTCTGCCCAAAGGTTACCCATAAGTCTCAGCATCTGCTTTGATAGTCTGCAGGCCAGAGCCTTTCAGAGGTCCTCTGTGTCATCCTCCTGACTTGTTCCCTCTTTTCTTCTTCTTCTGATGTCCAGCCTCTTTGCCTTTCTAGATAGGAATTGAGCATTTTAGCAAGAGTCCTCCCTCTTGATTTGTTTCTTTAGGTGTACAGATTTTAGTAGGTTTATCCTATATTATATGTCTATATGAGTGAGTATATACCGTGTGCATCTTTCTGCTCCTGGGATAGCTCACTCAGGATGATCTTTTCCAGATCCCACCATTTACCTTCAAATTTCATGATTTCCTTGTTTTTTATTGCTGAGTAATATTCCATTGTGTACATATACCACAATTTGTGCATCCTTTCCTCCACTGAGGGGCATCTGGGCTGTTTCCAGCTTCTGGCTATTACAAATGAGGCTGCTAAAAACATGGTTGAGCAGATGTTCTTATTGTGTACTTGAGACTCCTTTGGGTATATGCCTAGGAGTGGTAAAGCTAGATCTTGAGAAAGCTCTATTCCTAGTTGTCTGAGAAAGTGCCAGATTGATTTCCAGAATGGTTGTACAAGTTTACATTCCCACCAGCAGTGGAGGAGGGTTCCCCTGTCTCTGCCACCTCTCCAGCATGTGTTGTCAATTGAGTTAGTGATCTTAGACATTCTGATGGGTGTAAGGTGAAACCTTAGGGTAGTTTTAATTTGTAGTTCCCTCATGGCTAATGAGGTTGAGCATTTCTTTAAGTGTTTCTCTGCCATTCGATATTCCTCTATTGACAATTGTCTGTTTAGCTCTGTTCCCCATTTTTAATTGGATTACTTGATTTGTTGCTGTTTAACTTCTTTAGTTTTTTTTATATCTACTGGATATCAGTCCTCTGTCAGATATAGGGTTGGTGAAGATCCTTTCCCAGTCTGTAGGCTGTCGTTCTGATGATAGTGTCCTTTGCTTTATAGAAGCTTATCAGTTTCATGAAGTCCCATTTATTGATTGTTGCTCTTAGAGCCTGTGCTGCTGGTGTTCTGTTCAGGAAGTTGTCTCCTGTGCCAATGAGATCAAGACTCTTCCACACTTTTTCTTCTAAGTGGTTTAGTGTGTCTGGTTTTATGTTGAGGTCTTTGATCCACTTAGACTTTAGTTTTTTGCAGGGTGATAAGTATGGTTCTATTTACATTTTTCCATATGTAGACATCCATTTAGACCAGCACCATTTGTTGAAGATGCTGCCTTTTTTTCCCATTGAATCGTTTTGGCATCTTTGTCAAAAATCAGGTGTCCATAAGTTTGTGGATTTATGTCAGGGTCTTCTATTCGATTCCATTGATCCATCAGTCTGTTTCTATGCCAGTATCATGCAGTTTTTAGTATTGGTGCTCTATAGTACAGCTTGAGATCAGGGATGGAGATACTCCCTGAAGATCTTTTACTGTAGAGAATAGTTTTAGCAATTCTGGGTTTCTTGTTGTTCTATATAATGGTGAGAATTTTTCTTTCAAGTTCTGTAAAGAATTGTGTTGGTAATTTGATGGGAATTGCATTGAATCTGTAGATTGCTTTTGGTAACATGGCCATTTTTATTGTAGTAATCCTGCCAAGCCATGAGCATGGAAGATCTTTCCATCTTCTGATATCTTCTTCTAATTCTTTCTTCAGAGACTGGAAATTTTTTTCATACAAGTCTTTGACTTGCTTGGTTAGGTTCACACCAAGGTATTTTATGTCCTTTGTGGCTATTGTGAAGGGTGTTGTTTCCCTAATTTCTTTCTCGGCCCTTTTGTGGCCGAGATGTGGGAACAGCCCCAGACACTGCTCCAAAGCTCAAATGGTCTAACTAGGGAGACAAGACAAACCTCTGGGCGAGCTGGTTCTCCAATGTGGCTGACACTGCAAACACAGTGTCTGAGCATAGTCTCTGAGAAGCTGCAGCTCATTAACCTCAAAGCAAGAAAGCCAGTGGCAGTGCAGCTGTCTCTGGGACTCCTCTGCTGAAACAAGATCCCCTGGGGTCATGAGGAGCCCAGTTAGTCCACAGGATCATACACCTAAGGAGAGCCACCCACCATATGCACCAAACTGCGGAGTGGTCTTCCTTAAACACCCAGCTTCCTGCCCAGGGCTCTTCCCTCACACTTCCTTAGCACAGGACACCACTGGGCACCAGAGACTACCACCCATTGCCAGAGACAACCATTTGGCTAAAGGCCACAATAAAAACACAATCAACAAAAGCCAAAGTATTCAATATGGCATCTCCAGAACCCAGTTACCCAAAAGAAAGTGGCTCTAGTCACCCTAACACAACTGATACATAAGAAAATGACTTTAAATGCATGCTTATGAAGAGGATAATAGGGGAAATGAATAACAGCTATAAAGGAAAACAGGAGGATGCAATCAAACATATCAAGGCCATTAGGGAGGCCTGTAGAGAGCAAATTAACAAACCACTCCAATAATCGAGGAAAATGCAAACAATCAGGTGAAAGAAATCAGTAAAATGGTACAAAATCTGAAGACAGAAATGAGAACAATAAACAAACCCCCAAATGAGACAATCCTGGAGAAGAAAACAGGAACTACAGGGGGAAGTATCACCAACATAATATAAGAGATGGAGAAAAGAATTTCAGGTGTATACAATGGAAGAAAGTGATGCATCCATCAAAGAAAAAGTTAAATCTAAAAATTTCCAAACATAAAATACCCAAAGATATCAAGCACATCATGAAAAAAATGAAATATAAGAAAAAGAGGAACAGGGCAAAAATAAGATTGTCTTCTATAAGGCCCAGAAAATATTTTCAAAAAAAATCATAGAAGAAAATTTCCACAATTTAAAAAAAAGATACCTATAATCATAGAAGAGGCCTACACAATATCTTATAGAGTAGATCAAAAAAGAAAATACTCCTACCCTATAATAACCAAAACACTGTGTGGTCAGAACAAAGAAAAATGGTTAAAGCTGCAAGAGAAAAAGGTCAAGAAAAATATAATGGCAAACACGTCAGAGACTATGAAACATAACACAGATAATGAAAGCCAGAAGGACCTGCAGAGATGTTAGGCAGACCCCAAAAACAACAGATGACAACCCAGGTTACTATGCACAGCAAAACTCTCAATCATCATGGATGGAGAAAACAAGATATTCAACAATAAAAAAAAAATTAAACAGTACCTTTCCACAAACCCAGACCTACAGACGATACTAGAAAGAAAAATCCCATAGAAGGTTAACTATATCTAAGAAAACAAACTAAAAAAAATAAATAAATAACTTCATTACTGCAAATCTTAAGGTAGCCACACACACAAACACACTAGCATAACCAACATCAAAATAAAAGTTCTAACAGTCACTGGTCATTAATCTCTTTCAACAACAATAGACTCAACACTCCAATAAAAACACACAGACTGAAAAACGTAGTTACATAAACAGGCATCGACATTCTGCTGCATACAAGAAACAAACCTAACCCACAAAGATAGACATTACCTGAGAGTAAAGGGCTGGAAGATGGTTTTCCAAGCAAATTGATACAAGCTGGTGTAGCCATTCTAATATCTATTAAAATAGATGTTCAACCAAAATTAATCAAAAGAGATGAGGAAGGTCACTTCATACTCATCAAAAACAGTTTCCACCAAGAAGACATCTCAGTTCTGAACATCTATGCCCCAAATACAAGGGCACTAACGTTTGTAAAAGAAACATTATTAAAAATTAAACCAAACATAGATCCTCACACATTAATAGTGGAAGACTTCAACACCCACTCTCACAAAAAACAGGTCAAAGAAACAGAAACTAAACAAAGAAACAATGACACTAAACAGATGTCATGAATCAAATGGACCTAACACATCTACAGAACTTTTCACCCAAACACAAAAGAATTTACCTTTTTCTCAGCACTTCTTGTAACTTTCTTCAAAATGGACCATTTAGTTCATCACAAAGCAAGCCTTACCAGATACAAGAAGGTTGAAATAATCCCTTGTATCCTATCAGCCTAAAGCTGGACCTCAACAACAACAGAAATAGAAAAACCCTACACAAACATGGAAACTCAACAACTCTCTACTCAAGGTGAGCTGGGTCAGAGAAGAAAAAAAGAAATTAAAGACTTCCTAGAATTCAATGTAAAAGAAGGCACAACATGCCCAAACTTATGGGACACAATGAAAGCAGTACTAATAGAAAAGTTCATAGAACTAAGTGCCTTCGAAAATAATTTTTTTTGATTCTTTTTTTTTTATTAATTACACTTTATTCATTTGTATCCCCCCATAAGCCCCTCCCTCCTCCCCTGCCGATCCCACCCTCCCTCCCCTTTCTGCATGCATGCCACTCCCCAAGTCCACGGATAGGGGAGGTTCTCCTCTTCTTTCTGATCTTAGTCTATCAGTTCTCATCAAAAGTGGCTGCATTGTCCTCTACTGTGGCCTGGTAAGGCTGCTCCCCCCTCAGGGGGAAGTGATCAACGAGCAGACCAATTAGATTATGTCAGAGGCAGTCCCTCTTTCCATTACTATGTAACCCACTTGGACACTGAACTGCCATGGGCTACACCTGTGCAGGGGTTCCAGGTCATCTCCATGGATAGTCCTTGGTTGGAGTATGATTTTCTGGGAAGTTCCCTGTGTTCAAATTATCTTGTTCTGTTGCTCTCCTTGTGGAGTTCCTGTCCCCTCCAGCTCTTACTATTTCCCACTTCTTACATAGAATTCCATTCACTCTGCCTGACAGTTGGCCATCAGGCTCAGCATCTGCTTTGATAGTCTATACTGCAGAAGCTTTCAGAGGCCCTCTGTGGCAGGTTCCAAGGTTGTTTCCTGTTTTCTTCTGGCTTTCAGAGGCCCTTTGTAGCAGGTTCCAAGGTTGTTTCCTCTTTTCTATTTCTTCTGATGTCCATCCTCTTTGCCTTCACTCTAATGTTCACACTTCAAGTATTTTTTCAGTCTCCAGATAAACTATCTTTGGGGGGTAGGCGATTAAGGTCTCCTATTAATGAATTACAAAGAACAGACTCATCAATTATTTATCTGCTTTTCAATTGTCTCAAAATCATCTTATTTGTGTAGAGAGGTTTTTGGCTAGACACATGGATAAGCCATTAAAGGCCAGGCTCACAACCAAAGCTTCAAAAGTAGTCCAGAATGTTGTACTAGAAGCAATAATTTCCCTGTTTCAAATCCCTTCCATTTCTACATTGCAATCTGTGGAAACGTTGTGATAGATTGCTCTCCCTCAGTATGTGTAATATCACGTCAGTTATGTAGGGAACATAGTTCTTAAACTGGAAAACCTATGCCAGCAGTGATGTCATTGTTTGTGTAAATCCTTCACTATGCAACATGATTGCTAGTAATCATTTAGGTTTTTCTTCTAATGTAGTAATTATGTTAAATTACTTTAAAACATACCAGTGGTGAGCAAGAATTGTGAACATTGTGACATAAATAATTGTAGCTGATATCCACAGCTAATTGCACCTTGTCACTGTATCAAAGAACTCTAAACAGCCATTTTCCCCCAGAAAATGGTTCATGTTCTCCAAAATTATTCAACAGAGGGAGACTCTACAGAGCTTGTTTGTATTGTATTGCTTTCTCTAAGAATCAACAGTAGGAGCCCATGTCAGCAATGCTAGGAAGAGCCTCCATGCAAACAAAAGCATCTGCATTGTGCAGCATATAGTGTGGGTATGAGATGAGATTGACTTCCTCAATCCCTCTTTGTAACAAGCCTCGGACATATGTGGTAGTCAAAGCACTTTACAGACAGAAATGTAAAACCGAGTCCTATGAGACACTTGTAACTTTGCCATCCAGGACAAGCCTGTATGGGAGTAAAACGGCTTGGACTCCTGTTCATGCTGTTTCCATCAAAACAAATGCATCTACATATGCATATGCAGCATAATATCAGGGCGAAGATGGTGCCTTCAAGTCGCATGTATTCACGTGCAGGGACACAGACACACATGTGCCGTATACAGTGGTCCTGGCTGCACTAACTCCTTCTAGCTGGTAGTGGGTTATTCAGCTCCACAGCTGTCACTCACTAAACTTATAGCAAATACATCCAAGTCTCTGAAAATCATTAATCTGACCCTCCATGAATATGAGACCTCTGAGCTTGGGGAAGCTAGATCCAAAGAGAGAAGAGACTTCCCTGAGGAACTTTGGGATTTTTCATGTAGAAAGATTCACAGCAAAGGGATCACCCCATTTCTTTTAAGTCTTTACACATGAACATGCAATCCCCCCATGATACAAATGCTGAATAGCAAACAGAATGAATCACAATCTACATTTTCAAAAACTGTGCTTTGTTCATAAATGTAAAAATATTTTCTGTTGGTAGAAACTGATCTGTGAGTACCACATTTGTTCCTCTTCTTGGTGTTGTGAGTTTTCTGTCCCAAGCACAGCTGCAGAAGTGGGGGAAATTGCCTTGTAGATCCTGTCCATCTCTTGTTCTGTCTCTGGTAACTCACTTCTTCATCAGTGGTCCCTGCTATAGCTAGATTTAACATCCTCTAGAGAGAGGATGGTGGTTCATGGAGACAATATTTGGGGCACAGTTTGGTATCCTTCCTAGAAGGAGCACAGTTCACTATGCATCCTAGAAATGTCTTCTCAGCATCACCAGGTACATTACAAAGAGAAAAAAGTGTGTGGTCTGTGTTTGAGAACTTTCACATTTGAGTTCCCAGAACGAGCAGGGGCACTGTAGATCCACCATTTCTCTAAGAAGGGCAGCTGAA
>NW_026585549.1:0-1284 GCF_907164565.1 Psammomys obesus | reverse complement strand
ATAGGATCTGCTTTTCATTTGGAGGAAGCAGAATAGCCTATGTCCCCTGGCTTCTTGCAATCCTACCCGGGTTCAGGTTCTGACTTTCAGATGCACTCAGGAAAATTAGTTTGGGCATGATGGTTCCGTGGAGGTGTAGCTTCCTGTGATGTGAGGAAAGATGTGGTTGACACATAGGGGTCAAGACAGTCAACAGAGAGCATGGCATAATGACTACCTGATGTTCAAATCCTTGTCTGTAGAATGGGCCAGGATTCCAAGCAGTTTGTCCCTCTCACAGGTCGTTCTCTGTAGCTCTCTGATCATTTCTCCCACCTTCATGATCTGTTGTTCCAGCTCACTGATTTTGTTGCATTGGGTTGATGCCTTTCCAGAAGAGCCTGCAGGTAGATAAATGCAAATGAACTTGCACAGTTGAATGGCACAGTGACAGAAGAGAACATGTTTAGTCACAAAAAGAAGCCTGAGAGAGAGGTATTACTAGAGACCCAGTAAAGCCCTGAAAGAGCAGGAAGTTATCCTCAAGCTGGGGTCTATAAGCCAAGCTCTGTCCTTAAACTCCCTTGCTAGACATGTGTCTCATTAGTACTGCAATCTCCCTGGTCCTGCAAGGCATAGCTAGCCCATACACACAGATTTAGAGGGGAACGTAAGCTGATATCTGAGAGAATGCAGCAAGCCCAGGAGTCGCTCGCTATTAGCACCACCAAGCTGTGATCATGTGTCTAAGCCCAATTAATCTGAATGGCTAAGACCCTAGTATATAAGCAGGGGAGTATTCCTCCCTATTATTAGTATCAGATACCTAAGGCACCTACTGAAATTGGAGTGCATCAACAGGCTACCCTGAGAGGGACACCTCATTAGTCTCTCTGCTCGCCTTCTCCCACCCTCAAAATGAAATTAAGGAGCTGCAGTCTTGTTGATTCCTGGCCCCTTGACAAAATAACTAAAAGAAATCCATGACCTATGTCTGCTCTTTAGGAAACAGAGAATCAGGATAGATCCTTTCCTTCCCAGGGGACCAGCTGTTGAGCCCCACTACTGGAAGGCCTAGCTCAAATCGCATCTCCTCTGGGAAGCTCAGCATACCCTGCCCTCAACTCACTGCACTTTCCACAGAACCACTTATTTCTTGTTCTTGTACACCAAGATCGAAGGCCACATTCCTTCTGCCTCATACTGGCTTCTCCACAGTCTCTGTTTGCTCTTCTCAATAGCCTGTTCAGCCTAGACAACATGACTATGGGAGAAACCTATAGGCACTGACCAAATGCCACCAAC
>NW_026585548.1:0-2186 GCF_907164565.1 Psammomys obesus | reverse complement strand
CCAATTAGTCTGAGCTTTACTATATGTTATAATAATCTTGGAAGGCTCAATTCCAAAGTAAGCCCTTTACTGGGTGCATCCCAACACAGTGACGTGGGCAATAGCCTCATAATAAGGCAAAATTACTTTATTGGGACTAGCTGACAAGTGGATCCACAATAGAGGATTAGATTGCCATAACAATCCAGTAGGAATTGACTGTGTTTGAAATACAAGTAATAGGAGAGGAGTATCTGTATCCCAATATGTTACAAATTGATTTTCTAAAGCCTTTTCCACTAACAATAATGCACCTCGAGCCTCTAGAATCAATTCTCGGGGGAGGTAGGAGCTGTATCCCCTTTAAGAATATTAAACAATGGCATCAGTTGTCTAGTAGTTAATTTTAATTATGGCCTGAGTCAATTTATATCTCCCAATACCTTTTGAAAATCATTAAAAGTCTTTAAATTATCTTTTCTAATTTGTACTTTCTGATGTTTAATAGCCAGAGGAAATAGAGTAAAACCTAAATAACTATAAGGATCTCTGGTTTCTACCTTTTTTGGAGCAATTTTTAATCCTGCTTGGGACAAAGCCTTAAATAGATCTTTTTATAGCAAGCCATAACATCTTGAGCTACAGGAGAGGCTAATAAAATATCATCTATATAATGAATGATATAAATAGAAGGCCATTTTTTCCGTACTGGACTAATAGCATTAACTACAAATTATTGACATAAAGTAGAACTATTTGCCATGCCCTGTAGCAGCATACTCCAATGATACCGTTTCTCAGGTTTCCTAAAATAATAGAAGGGAGACTAAAAGCAAATCTATGGCAATCCTCAGAATGCAAAGGAATGGAAAAAAATAGTCTTTTAAATATAAAATAAACTTGTGTTTTGAGAAATCCCACTAGGTGATGGGAGTCCTGGTTGCAATGTTTTCATAATTATTATAATATAAATATTATAATTTTTTAAAATCTTGTAATAATCTAAAGTTGTTAGATTCTTTTAAATTATAAATATTGGTTGTTCCATGGTGTGTTAGAGGGAACTGTATGCCCTATAATGGTTAACAATGATCTGAATATAACCCTGTATAATCCTGGGCTAATATGGAGCTACAGTCCTTTTTTTTTTTCTTTAAAAGAGCATAAGCAAACATTTTGCATTGAAGAATCTCCAGCCTTTTTAAATGAAGAGCAACATATTTTATACTTTTTTTTTCTGATATGATACATTGTAATAACTGCATTTTTTTTTAAATTGGCTCAAACAGCATGGCTTGATTTTACTTTGCAAAATTAATAAAATAAATACCAAGGTCTTTTGACCTGCCCCAAGGGGTTGAGAAACTGTTTCAAGTTCTTTGTTAGACTGCCCAATGGTTATTATTTTAAAATACCTGATAAATTTTAAAATGTTTTATAGAATTTAACTCCAATGGTCCAGCACCAAACTCAGAGGTGCTGATTTCAACTGTCTCATGTCCAAAAATATTAGTATCATTAGTCCAAGTCTACAGATAAACATACATACACAGAGAAACCTACACACATACACATACATAAGGAACATAGAAATCTGACATTGCCACCTTGCAGTAACCAGAATACCCAAATACCAGGACTTCACTGGCCCCTACTGCACACAAGTCCCACAGATTCCAGAAGGAGTGGACCCCCTCATGGGCTCCCTCCTCAGGAACTGGAGTGTCCTCCAGATTCCCTCGACCAAATTGGAAACTCTCCAAGCTTTCCCAGACCTCTCAAGCAAACCGAAACCAGAAACCAAAACACACAGTTGGCAGAGAAAAACAAACAAACAAAAAAGACAAAGACAAGAAACACCACAGTACCTGCTTTTTAAACATTTAAATATTTTTTAAAACCTGTTTTTGCAATATTAAAACAAAGCATCCTCTTTAGGACTGAAATCATAAAGCATGTTAATAATTTTAAAAGTCAAAACCAGACTTCAAAATTTACAAGTGCAAACAATCCAATTTTTTAAAACCAACACCTATTTAAAATGAGACTTGTCTTTTCAGTCTAAAAGGAAACAAAATTTATGTTAACTAAAAGGTTTTATAATAATTTTTTAACCCATATCATATGGGAAAGATGACAGAATTATATCATATGGTTGCCTTTAAAACATATGTGTTTACAGACCTTATAAACATATATGCATATAT
>NW_026585547.1:0-1210 GCF_907164565.1 Psammomys obesus | reverse complement strand
TCTCAGCAATTATGAACACTCACTGATCATACAAAGGTTTGATTCCCTGCACTCACGTGATGGTACACAGCCACTCTTAACTCAAAATCAAACCATAGTATCCCATAATCATATTAATCTTCCATTAAAATGATTATAATGCTTATTTTTCAAGATTAAACAATGTTCCCTAAAGTTCAAAAGTATCGGATTATTAAATTTAAAATATAATGTTAGTAAAACATTAAGTAGTAATATTCCTAATCTCAGATGGATTCTGCCAATTCATTATTATGGGGTCCGAGTAATGAGAGACATACACAGTAACCTGTAGAGCATAATCTTCAGACTGTATGGTAAATTATGTAGTATATATATAAATTCATATATATTGATGCAAATAATAGGTATTCACACATATATTTTAGTCATAGCAACAACCACAATAACAATTAAGTTTAAAGGTGTTTCCTGGTTAGTTGTTAGGAATAAGAAGTATGTGAAGAAGAGCATGTTTATACATGCCCACAGACACAAACACATACAACACACTTGCTGCACCTTAAAACTTCTGTAAATGTGTGAATATGGTACATTCCTTTGATTAAAGAAGAGCAGAATAAAGGCATTATAAAGAAACACAATCAGAATCAGAAAGAAAGAAATCAATAATAAAATAGACAGGAGGCCCCACTTACTGATTGTTGATCTTAGAGCCTGTGCTGTTGGTGTTCTGTTCAGGAAGTTGTCTCCTGTGCCAATGAGTTCAAGGCTCTTCCCCACTTTTTCTTTTGACAGGTTTAATGTGTCTGGTTTTATGTTGAGGTCTTTGATCCACTTGGATTTTGTTTTGTGAAGGATGAGAAATATGGATCAATTTGCATTTTCTACTTGTAGACATCCATTTAAACCAGCACCATTTGTTGAAGATGTTGTCTTTTTTTTTTCTATTGTATGGTTTTGGTTCTTCTCCACATTCTTTTCCAAAAGAATAATTTGATATATTACTTTAGAATATATTTGTTTGCCCATTTTCTAGAATCAACCAAACTTCCCTCCTAAGACAGTGCTATCATAAACATAAGTGAAAACTAACATTTTCTTTATTAACATCAACATAAACTTTGATTCCTTATTTATCATCTAAGATTCTTTTGATCCACAACTTTTTCATGGCATTTTTTACCTCTGCATTCCTCAATGTGTAAATCAGAGGGTTTAGAAAAGGTGT
>NW_026585546.1:0-1049 GCF_907164565.1 Psammomys obesus | reverse complement strand
TATTTATGTTGTATACCAGGAATTATGGTATCATCTGGAGTAAAGGCAATCTGAGGTCACAGATATGCCTCATACCTATTTTATAGTGCACAAAGGTATTTATTGCAGTTACAAACTTTCTAAAATTTATTTGCAAGTTCTAAAGCAATATAACTTTAAAATTGTTTATATCAAATCAGGAATTCCATAATCAAGAACTAATCCATCTACACAGCAGTACATCTTCAATAACATCATTTAGGAAGTTTTTTTTTTTTTCAGTCAGAATGGGTAAATACCCAGAAAGCAACAACTCACACCATATCAGATTTTAGAGAGCTGCAGCAGTGCAAAAATGATGGGGTTGTTTGTGGTTGGATTAAATTCTGGGGTGAATCATAGTGCAGACCTAGCATAATACCAGATTATCTTTCACAGAACTCTCACACCTACTGAAATTCCCTAAACAAATGGCTCTTGACATCATGTCAGAGGCTAGAAGCATTTCTGGGACCGCATCACAGTACAGATGCAAAATGCGAAATCACCTTCTCAAAGGCCCACTTGCCTAAAGAGTTGCTTTCACAGAATAGATCCCGATGATAGACTCTGAATAATTTATTTTCTAGTCTTGTGTAATTGGCATTATGTAATTCACTCATAATTTCTTAGGCATCAGTTTTATTAGCTTTTGGAAATTTTCTTCAATACTTTTTTAAAATTTTTTATTAATTACACTTTATTCATTTTGTATCCCCCCATAAGCCCTTCCCTCCTCCCCTCCCGATCCCACCCTTCCTCCTCTTTCTGCATGCATGCCACTCCCCAAGTCCACTGATAGGGGAGGTTCTCCTCTTCTTTCTTATCTTAGTCTATCAGTTCTCATCAAAAGTGGCTGCATTGTCCTCTACTGTGGCCTGATAAGGCTGTTCCCCTCTCAGGGGGAAGTGATCAACGAGCAGGCCAATCAGATTATGTCAGAGGCAGTCCCTCTTCCCATTACTATGTAACCCACTTGGACACTGAACTGCCATGGGCTACACCTGTGCAGGGGTTCCAGGTCATCTCCA
>NW_026585545.1:0-2443 GCF_907164565.1 Psammomys obesus | reverse complement strand
TCTGATTTTTTTGAGTTGATTTTGTATCCTGCCACTTTGCTGAAGGTGTTTATCAGCTGAAGAAGTTCTCTGGTTGAATCTTTGGGGTCGCTCATGTATACTATCATATCATCTGCAAATAGTGACACTTTGACCTCTTCCTTTCCGATTTGTATCCCCTTGATCTCCTTTAGTTGTCTTATTGCTCTGGCTAGGACTTCAAGTACTATGTTGAAGAGATATGGAGACAATGGGCAGCCTTGTCTTGTCCCTGATTTCAGTGGGATTGATTTAAGTTTCTCTCCATTGAGTTCGATGTTGGCTATAGGCTTGCTGTATATTGCCTTTACTATCTTTAGGTATGTGCCTTGTATCCCTGATCTCTCCAAGACTTTAAACATGAATGGGTGTTGGACTTTGTCAAATGCTTTTTCAGCATCTAAGGAGATGATCATGTGGTTTTTCTCCTTCAGTTTGTTTATGTGGTGGATTACATTGATGGATTTCCGTATGTTGAACCACCCTTGCATGCCTGGGATGAAGCCTACTTGGTCGTGGTGGATGATATCTTCAATGTGTTCTTGGATTCGGTTTGCAAGTATTTTATTGAGTATTTTTGCATCAATGTTCATAAGAGAAATAGGTCTGAAGTTCTCTTTTTTTGTTGGATCTTTGTGTGGTTTAGGTATCAAAGTGACTATGGCTTCATAGAATGAGTTTGGTAGTGTTTCTTCTGTTTCTATTTTGTGGAATAGTTTGAGGATAATTGGTGTTAGTACTTCTTTGAAGGTCTTGTAGAATTCTGCGCTGAAGCCATCTGGTCCAGGGCTTTTTTTGGAGGGGAGACTGTTAATGACTGCTTCAATTTCCTTGGGAGATATAGGGCTATTCAATCTTTCTACCTGATCTTGACTTAATTTTGGTAGATGGAATCTGTCAAGAAAGTTATCCATTTCATTTAGATTTTCAAATTTTGTGCCATATAGGCTTTTGTAGTATGACCTAATAATCGTTTGGATTTCCTCAGTGTCTGTAATTATGTCCCCATTTTCCTTTCTGATTTTGCTGATTTGTATGGTTTCTCTCTGCTTTTTAGTTAGTTTGGCTAAGGGTTTGTCTATCTTGTTGATTTTCTCAAAGAACCAGCTTTTTGTTTCATTGATTCTTTGGATAATTTTATTTGTTTCTAATTGATTGATTTCTGCCCTTACTTTGATTATTTCCAGCCTTCTGCTCCTCTTGGGTGTATCTGCTTCTTTTTTTTCTAGGTTTTTCAGTTGGGCCATTAAGTTGTTTGTATGTGATGTTACGGATTTCTTCTTGTAGGTACTTAGTGCTATAAATTTTCCTCTGAGCACTGCTTTCAATGTGTCCCATAAATTTGGGTATGTTGTGCCTTCATTTTCATTGAATTCTAGAAAGTCTTTAATTTCTTTCTTTATTTCTTCCTTGACCCAGCTGTCATTGAGTAGTAAGTTGTTCAGTTTTCATGTGCATGTCGGCTTTTTGTTGTTTCTGTTGTTGTTGATGTCCAGCTTTAGTCCATGGTGGTCAGATAGTATACAAGGGATTATTTCAATCCTTTTGTATCTGTTGAGGCTTGCTTTGTGACCAACTATATGGTCTATTTTGGAGAAGGTTCCATGTGGTGCTGAAAAGAAGGTGTACTCTTTTGAGTTTGGGTGAAAAGATCTGTAGACGTCTATTAGGTCCATTTGAGTTAGGGATTCTGTGAGTGCTTTTATTTCCCTATTTCGTGTCTGTCTGGTTGATCTGTCCCTTGATGAGAGTGGGGTGTTGAAGTCTCCCACTATTAAGGTATTAGGATCAATGTATGATTTAAGCTTTAATATTGTTTCATTTACGAATGTAGGTGCTCTTGTATTTGGGGCATAGATATTCAAAATTGTGATGTCCTCTTGTTGGATTTTTCCTTTGATGAGAATATAGTGGCCCTCCTTATCTTTTTTGATTAACTTTGGATAAAAGTCTATTTTATTAGATATTAGGATGGCTACTCCAGCTTGTTTTCTGGAACCATTTGCTTGAAAAACATTTTTCCAGCCCTTTACTCTGAGGTAGTGTTTATCTTTGTTGCATAGGTGTGTTTCTTGGATGCAACAGAATGTTGGGTCTTGTTTCCGTAACCATTCTGTTAGCCTGTGTCTTTTTATTGGTGAGTTGAGTCCATTAATATTGATAGATAATAGTGACCAATGCATGTTAGTTCCTTTTGTAATGGAGTCGATGATCTTACCTTGTTTCATTGCTTGTTTTCTTTTCATTTTTGTTGGGATATTATCTGTATGCCCTGTTTTCTTGGGTGAATTCGTTTTCGTTTGATTGGAGTTTTCCTTCTAGTATCTTCTGTAGGGTTGGTTTGCTGTATAGATATTGCGTAAATTTAGTTTTGTCACGGAATATTTTGTTTTCTCCATCTATGTTGATTGAAAGCTTTGCAGGG
>NW_026585544.1:0-1072 GCF_907164565.1 Psammomys obesus | reverse complement strand
CAATCCCACTCTCCCTCCATCTTCTCCATCCATGCCCCACCCCTAGTACACTGAAATAGGAGGACGTCCTTAACTTCCATCTGATCTGAGCTTATCAATTCTCATCAAGACTGGCTACATTGTCTTCCTTTGTTGCCTGTAAGGCTGCCCTCCCTCAGGGGGAAGTGATCAAAAAACCTGCCACTGAATTCTTGTTCGAGATAGCCCCAGTTTCCCTTACTAGGGAACTCACTTGGAAACTGAGCTACCATGGGCTGTATCTGGGCAGAGGTCCTCTGTTATCTCTATTCATGGTCCTTAGATGGAATATCAGTCTCAGAAAACACCTCTTGGCCTAGGTATTTTGGCTCTGTTGTTCCCTTTGTGGAGTTCCTGTCCCTTCCAGGTCTTTCTACCTTCCTCATCTTCCACAAGGTTTCATGCCCTCTGCCCAAAATTTAGCTATGATTCTCAGGATCTGTGTCAAAACCCTTGAGAGTAGAGTCTTTCAGAGGACTCCTGAGGAAGGCTCCTGGCCTTTTCCTTGTCTTCTCCCATTTCCAATGTTTATCCTGTTTTCCCCTCTGAGTGCGGTTTCAGGCTCTTCCCTAGGGTCCTCCTTGTTTTTAGCTACTTTAGGACTATTGATTTTAGTATGTTTTTCCTATATTATATATATAAATATAATATCCACTTATAAGTGAGTATATACCATATGTGTCTTTCTGCTTCTGGGTTACCTCACTCAGGATGATCTTTTCTAATTCCTGCCATTTGCCTGAAAATTTCATGATTTATTTGTTTTTAATTGCTGAATAATATTCCATCATGTAAATGTACCACACCATCTCTATCTATTCCTCACTTGAGGAATGTCTAGATTGCTTCCAGATTCTGGATATGATAAATAAATCTGTTATGAACATAGTAGAGCAAATATCCTTGTTGAATGGTGGGGCATCATTTGGATATATGCTCAGGAGGAAAATTGCTATCCTAACAAAAGTAATCTACAGATTCTATGCAATTCCCATCAAAATACCAATACAATTCTTTACAGACCTTGTAAGAACTATTCTCAACTTCATATGGA
>NW_026585543.1:0-1065 GCF_907164565.1 Psammomys obesus | reverse complement strand
TTGCATTCAATTTATATAACAACTTGTGGAGAACTGCCAATTTATTACTTCTTTATTAATTATACTTTATTCATTTTGTATCCTCCTGTGGTTTACTCCCTCCTCCCCTCCCAACCACTCCCTTCCTCCACTATCTGCGTGCATTTGTTTTTAATGTGAGGCTTTTCAGGAAAATGTCAAATTTGAATAACATTGCTCAACAGTCCTTACAATGGAATCTGGAGTCCATACTCAGTCATATCAAGCACATCCACAACTGAAATTTGAACCAAAATATTGGAATATTCAGAGATATTCTTGGGAACATGGTGTGACCTTGAAACATAGCACAAACAGCAAATTCTTGAATACATTTCCTAACATTTGTAACACTGTGTAAGGTCAGTCCCTTTGCTTCTTGAGAGTGCCCAGTCCCTTTGTTTCTAGACTGTTTTGACTTTTTCTTCACACAAAAGAAAGTTCATCACAGGTAGGAAGTAATTAAACTCTCTTGCACCTTAAGCTATAACTGAAGAACATCATTTTAGACCACGGAGCATAATTTTTGGTACTGCTTGAATGCTGTCTCCCTGAGATTGAAAACCTGGAAGCCTCAAGAAAACGTACTGCTTCTTTGTTCTTAACTATGATAATTTTATCTTAATCATGAAGTTATTTTATCCAAGGACAATTCTGTAATGTATACTGATTTACACATGATATTGCAGTACAGTATATGACATTACAGCAGCATACCATACTAGGTAGGTGATAAAAAAGAATTTTTTTTTTGTTTTCTCATGGTTTAATGTTTTTGCTTGGAACTTTCCTTCATTTTTCTTATTCACTGTTTTATAACCTATCTAATTATTCATGCTATTAATTTTGCAAAGAAGAAACTGTGTTTTCCCAGAACTTCTAAATGTTTCTCCTCCTGATACAGGCTCACAACGATGGATGCAGCAGTCCCAAATAAACTGTTGGATATTGCTGTGCAGAGTCTGCTGAGCAATGAGTCTGCAGCAATCCAAGCTCTGGAGGACATTCCAAGAGAGCTTTTTGTTCCATTGTTCATTGCTGCCTTTA
>NW_026585542.1:0-1606 GCF_907164565.1 Psammomys obesus | reverse complement strand
TGGATTTCTGTATATTGAACCACCCCTGCATACCTGGGATGAAGCCTTCTTGGTCATAGTGGATAATATCTTTGATGTGTTCTTGGATTCGCTTTGCAAGTATTTTCTTAAGTGTATTTGCATCAATGTTCATAAGGGAGATGGGCCTGAAATTCTCTTTCTTTTTTGAGTCTTTTTGAGGTTTAGGTACCAAGGTACATGTGGCATCATAGAATGAGTTTGGTAATGTTCCTTCTGTTTCTATTTTGTGGAATAGTTTGAAGAGAATTGGAGTTAGCTCTTCTTTGAAGGTCTGGTAGAATTCTGCGCTGAAGCCATCTGGTCCTGGGCTTTTTTTGGATGGGAGACTTTTGATGACTGCTTCTAATTCTTTTGGCTATATAGGACTATTTAATTGATTTACCTGGTCCTGATTCAGCTTTGGTAAGTCAAATCGATCAAGAAAATTGTCCATTTCATTTAGATTTTCAAATTTTGTTGTGTATAGACTTTTGAAGTAAGTCCTAATGATTGTTTGGATTTCCTTAGTGTCTGTAGTTATGTCCCCCTTTTCATTTCTGATTTTGTTGATTTGGGTGGTGTCTCTCTGCCTTTTAGTTAGCTTGGCTAAGGGTTTGTCGATCTTGTTGATTTTCTCAAAGAACCAGCTCTTGGTTTCATTGATTCTTTGAATTGTTTTATTTGTTTCTAATTGATTGATTTCAGCCCTGAGTTTGATTATTTCCAGCCGTCTACTCCTTTTTGGTGTGTCTGCTTCTTCTTTTTCTAGGGTTTTTAAGTGGGCCATTAATTTGCTTGAATGAGCTGTCTCGAATTTCTTCTTGAAGGCACTTAGTGCTATGAATTTTCCTCTTAGCACTGCTTTCATTGTGTCCCACAAGTTTTGGTATGTTGTGTCTTCATTTTCATTGAGTTCTAGAAAGGCTTTAATTTCTTTCTTTATTTCTTCCCTGACCCAGCTCTCATTTAGTAACAAGTTGTTCAGTTTCCATATATGTGTAGGCTTTTTGCTATTTCTGTTGTTGTTGAAGTCCAGCTTTATTCCATGGTGATCAGACAGGATACAAGGGATTATTTCAGTCTTCTTGTATCTGTTGAGGCTTGCTGTGTGACCAACTATATGGTCTATTTTGGAGAAGGTTCCATGAGGTCCTGAGAAGAAGGCAAATTCTTTTGTGTTTGGGTGTAAAGTTCTGTAAATGTCTGTGAGGTCCATTTGATTCATAACCTCTGTCAGAGATATTGTTTCTTTGTTTAATTTCTGTTTTGTCGACCTGTCCTTTGTTGAGAGTGGGATGTTGAAGTCTCCCACTATTAATATGTGGGGATCTATATGTGGTTTAAATTTTATCAATGTTTCTTTTACAAATGTGGGTGCTCTTGTATTTGCGGCATAGATGTTCAGGATTGTGATGTCTTCCTGATTGAATTTTCCCTTGATGAGTACGAAGTGTCCCTCCTCATCTCTTTTTATTAATTTTGGTTGAAAGTCTATTTTATCAGATATTAGAATGGCTACTCCTGCTTGTTTCTTGGGTCCATTTGCTTGGAAAGTCGTTTTCCAACCTTTTACCCTCAGGTAATGTCTATCTTTGTGTCTTAGGTG
>NW_026585541.1:0-1189 GCF_907164565.1 Psammomys obesus | reverse complement strand
AGCCAGTATTTAGAAAGAGCTAGAGAAGTGAGTTTACTCAGCACTAACATGACACACAGAATTAGCCAAGAAAGAATTTTAGACCAATCTCCCTTGTGATCATTCATGCAAAAAATACTCAATAAAATACACTGAATTCAAGAACACATCAAAAACATTACATAGCATGATCTTGTAGACATCATAGCAGAGATGCAGAAATGGTTCAACATATGAGAATCTATCAATGTAGTATACCATATAGAATTCTCCTGGTGTTAAGGTTGAATTTTGGTATTAGAGGTTAACCCCAGAACTCGGTGATAAAATTCCTTAGCTAAGTTCTGTCCTCCCCACCAGGAGAGTCACATAGCCTTCCTCAGGGAAGGTTAGAGGCATGACCTGATTAAAACAAACCAATAAAAATCCTCATTCTACAGTCACCTGGAACTTCCAGAAATACCTTACACGGCATGCTGATGAGACTTTAGCTTTCAACAAACGACCTATAAGCATGCCTGGAGTTCTTCCTACAATCATAATAACTGATTATTCATAGCAGGCTTAGCCCTAGCAAATCAAACACATTCACTCCTGAATCCCCTCCTACTGCCTAAGGTTTACAAGTCCCTGTTTCCCATGAAATAAGTGGGTTGCCCTCAGCTTTTTATGATGAGCTCCTGAGATTCATCATTCACTCTATGGAAGGGAGAGTTTTAATTTCCATAATGAATTTGCTGTTGTCCTCATGAACCTTGACTGTGAGCCAGAAAGAGGAGGAAAGTGATTGAATGTCAATGAAGCAGGAGCCAGACTTGCATTTGGGCAGCTTCACCAAATTGCTGTAAAGCTAAAGTATCATCACCAGCTTTGGAACACCCAAGTTTCCACTAACATTTGATATGCTATCTCAATGAAAAAGAGATAATTATAACACAGTGGCAAGCTATTTCCCACCACCTTGGTGAAATCAAAGCCTTACACACGAACATAGCCTTGAGCATTTGAGGGAAGCAAAACCTGAAATTTCTAGGTTCCACAGGTTTCTCACCTAGAAGCTGGCAGGGGCTGAGCATATTTGCAGCAATAGATATCAGAGAATGCTGAATAACACATTTAATAACATATAAATAAACTAAAAAAAAAAAAAAAACCTACACCAACATCTCATTCCATGCTGTAAAAGCAGGGATCAGTTTGTGGAATTATA
>NW_026585540.1:0-1567 GCF_907164565.1 Psammomys obesus | reverse complement strand
ATTTATTTCACCTTGTCCTGTTGTTGAATACATGTTAGGTCACAAAAGCTACATCCCTAGATGAAAATACTCAGACGGGGGCGGAGCCAAGATGGCGACTAGCACACACAGTTTCCGAGCTGTGGAAGAGATAAAGTTCTGAGTTGATGAGTGGAAGAACTTCTGAAGCCAGGGAAACAACGGAGAGACTTTCTAAACAACAGGGAACATCGCAGGAGGTGAAAACCTTGGTCTCGGGTCACCCAGGGACTTGTTTGGGGAAGGTGAGAAAAGATCCTTTGATCTCTTGGCACTCCCCTCCCCCAGACCTCCCTCCTCCTCAGCACAGCGGACTAGCCTTTCTCAGCGCAGACCTAACTGCCTGGGGCCTGCAGCCACTGAGGCAGAGCCCCAAGCCCTTTATCGGCAAAGGCCAGCAGTACTGTGTCTTGGAGCCCCAGATTCGCGCGGCAGCTGCACCATCCTCCTAGGGCCCGAGTCTGCTAGAAGCCATACTAGCTCCACAGGATCGCGATCACTGACGGTACGGCCCGCCCAATCCCACAGTGACAGAGAATACGCTATATACTCACCAAATCCAGACAGAAACGCCATACAAGCTAGACACACCAGGCGCTGGGGCTCTGAAGCTTGGAGAGCACAGTGAAGAGACCCCAGGACTTCCCAGAAAGCATCTGGACTAGCAACCCAGTCTCCAGTTACAGCGGGACTTTCTAACCTGGCGGCGGAGCAGCACTGAGCTGGCGGGGCACATCAGCCCTCCAGTTTAAGACTAACCAGGGCCAAACCAGAGAACAGAAAGGCTGGTTACACCGATTCCCACTGACGTGACCACCCTGAAATCTCCAGCTGCAGCAAGACCTCATAACCTGGCAGTGACAACAGCACGGAACTGGCGGAGCACATCAAAGAAGCAGGGCCAAACCGGAGAGCAGAGTGCCCAGATACCCCGATCTCTGCCAAATGACCTGCCTGTAAGTGAGTGAACCCTTGAGAATCTGCAGCCCCACTGATCCTGGGTCCTTCTAAAACAGAAGCCAGGCATTGATCCCCCTCCCACCCATATACCCACTTTGGGAAACAGAGGGGCACTTGGAACATTGAAGTTCCTGCTCTGTGGGTCTAATTGAGGAGTTAAGGCAGTTAATGCCAGAAATTGCACTGCGATCATCACTAGCGCCTGCGACATATACATTGCAGAGCCCCTCCCACACACTCAAGGGTTCAACATTAGCCATCACTCTGTCCCTTGAGACACATGCCCACGCCCACTTACACACACACACACACACACACACACACATATACACATGCACGCACGCTTGCATTTGCCTCTGTTTGCGCCTGGGTACTTTCCTCCCACAGGTACAGCTAGTCCTCAGCACACGCTAAGGACACGGGACCTCTCTCAACTTCCTGAAGAATTCTCCAGACTGGAGAGAGAGACAGTACCAGTCTGATCGGCAGAATCCAAAAACAAACAGGGAAGGTCTCAGATAAGCCAATGGCCAGGGGTAGGTGAAAGAACACTTCCAACATAAATCAGGACATCATGACTTCACCAGCA
>NW_026585539.1:0-1108 GCF_907164565.1 Psammomys obesus | reverse complement strand
AACACCTTTAGCAAAGTGGCTGGATACAAAATTAAATTAAAAAAAAATCAGAAGCTCTCCTGTATACCCAAGATGTAAGAGCTGAGAAAGAAATCAGAGAAACAACACCCTTCACAATAGCTACTAATAACATAAAGTACCTTGGTGTGACTCTAACCAAGCATGTGAAAGATCTGTTTGAAAAAAAAACTTCAAGTCTCTGAAGAAAGAACTGAAGAAGATATCAGAAGATGGAAAGATCTCCCATGATCATGGCATGGCAGGATTAACATAGTGAAAATGGCCATTCTGCCAAAAGCAATCTACAGATTCAATGCAATTCTCATCAATATACAAACACAATTTTTACAGAACTTGAAAGAAAAATTCTCAACTTCATATGGAGAAACAAAAAACTGAGAATTCCAAAATGATCCTTACAACAACAGATCATCTGGAGGTATCTCCATCCCTGATCTCAATTTGTATTATAGAGTAATAGTAAAAAATAAATAAATAAATAAGTAAATAAATAAATAAATAAAGGAATAAATAAATAAGTAAATAAATAGATAGATAAATAAATAAATAAGTAAGTAAATAAATAGAGAGATAAATGAAACCTGCAAGGTATTGGCATAGAATCAGAAACGTGGATCAATGGAACCGAATAGAAGACCGAGAAATAAACCCACATACCTATGAATACTTGATTTTTGACAAAGAAGCCAAAACCATTCAATGGAAAAAAGACGGTATCTTCCACAAATGTTGCTGGTCCAACTGGATGTCTACATGCAGAAAAATGAAAATAGATCCTTATATATCACCCTGCACAAAACTAAAGTCCAAGTGGATCAAAGATCTCAACAAAAAACCAGATAGAGTAAATCGGTTAGAAGAAAAAGTGGGGAAGAGCCTAGAACTCATTGGCACAGGACACAACTTCCTGAACAGAACACCAACAGCACAGGCCCTAAGAGCAACAATCAATAAATGGGACCTCATGAAACTGCAAAGCTTCTGTAAAGCAAAGAACACTGTCATCAGAACAAAACGTCAGCCTACAGACTGGGAAAGGCTCTTAACCAACCCTTTATCTGACACAGGGCTGATATCCAGAATATGT
>NW_026585538.1:0-4887 GCF_907164565.1 Psammomys obesus | reverse complement strand
CCCATTTGCCTTTGTGAATGAGGATTGATCTTATCCACTGTCCTCATTCTTAATCAGCTTCTTTAAGTGTATAAATTTTAGTATGATTATCCTATATTAGAGATATAATATATAATATCTACTTATAAGTGAGTATATACCATGTGTGTCTTTCTGCTTCTGGGATACCTCACTCAGGATGATCTTTGCTAGGTCCCACAATTTTCATGCAAATTTCATGATTTCCTTCTTTTTAACTTCTGAATAGTATTAGATGATGTATATTCACCACAATTTCTGTATCTATTCCTCAACTGAGGGACATCTGGGTTGTTTCTTGTTGCCCGCGTGGTCATCTCGCCAGCAAGAACGCACACGGACACCAGGATTCTTCTGTAGCAAGCGTTTATTCAGCAGTAATGACAGGAAGACTTAGAGCCCCAAAATGGCACTCCTTTTATACCCTAAATGGTGACGTGTTGGTTCCTGATTGGATGCAGCCCATCAGGCCATCTTACATCACTAAGTGAGCCAATCTTTGGCTCGAATTCAGCTTTAGCGCATGCGCATAGGCAGTTTAAGATCTCACACACCAGATGCCGGCGCCATCTTGTAATGGCGTTTGTTTCAGGCTCTTTACATCTCCCTCTTTTTATTTTATTAAGACACAACTGCCAAAGGTAGAGGTCCAATCCCCGGTGCAGATGGCTAATGTACTGGTACAGTCTCCAAACCCTACATTCATCGACTGTCCTGACCCAGCCTGTGTCCTTTTTCCCGAGGGAGGGTAAAACTTAGACACAACCCTCATACAATTAGACATGCCTTTCAGAGAGCCTATCAAGGCGATTTAGGATTCTCTGTGCAATACTTAGCTTGACAGACCGAGTGTAAGGTAGGCAACTCAAGCAGGCGTGACTCCCTTCCCGTGCAATGGAGTTCAACGTCTCCTGGGAGTGCAAGGGCTGTTCACAGCCTCACTTGCGAGTTAAAGAAAGCCAAACTTCAGGGGAGGAGCCTTGCTCTATTGCAACAAGCGCTTGAGTAATAATGGCCTTATCATGGGCGTGTTGGCTTCTGAGCCTACAAAGCAACCAAAGAACCAAGACCAATCCACCACAGAGCATAGTGCCAAATAAACCAACCCCCACCCATTCTTTGAAAAAAGAAAAGGCTGAAAAAATCCACGAGGAGAGTCCCTTCATCAGTGACAGGTCCACTCGTGTTGAATTAATCGTCACAATTGCTGCTCTTAATACCTCCAGCGTCTCATCAAATCCTTCTGACCAATTTCCTACAAGGTATAAAGACAATTCTCTGGACAGATTAGCAGTAAAGTTTTCATATTGTATCTCAGAGGATAAAGGCCACTGAGGAACCCATATGACTTCCCCTGCAAGCCATGGTATGGGTATGGAGCCCTCAGTGGCAGCTAGGAAAAACCCAAACCTTGTCTCCCCTTATTGCCTTCTTGGGGAACAGGGCTCAACCTTCTCTGCTCCCTCTTCCCTAACCCTTTTCCTTCTTTATATCCCATCTTTTTCATCATGTCTCTGGATTGGTGAGAATACTCATTAGTTAAAGTAAGGCCTAGGTCTTGTAAAACATCTCTTCCCCAGAGATTAACAGGAAGAGGAAGTACATAAGGCACAAAACTTCCTGTTCGACCCTCTGGATCCCGCCAAATCAAGGAGCGGGAACTAACTGTGGGGCTGGCTTCCTATCCCAGCCCTTGTAAAGAATGAGATGACTGCGTAACAGGCCACGCCTTAGGCCACCAGTTGGAGGAAACAATACTTTTATCTGCTCCTGTATCTAAGATTCCAGTAAAATTTTTTCCGTCTATTGTTAATTGTAAGGTGGGCCTAGTTTTGAGATCAACTACTAAGTGGGCAAAATCAGTTCCAGAAGAGCCAAGCCCATTGGAGCCCCTAGACACCTCAGCAGATGGAAAATGATCATGTAAACTTGGAAGTAGAATCAACTGAGCAATCCTATCCACAGGCGAGTCTTGGTCTAATATACCAGGGTGGATCATTAGTCCCTTCAATGTAAGTGAAGAGCGGCCCAAAATAAGGCCAACAGTTCCTTTAGGCAAAGGGCCAGAAAATTGTACCAGAACTGGTTGAACTCCCATATGGGAGACTAATTAGAATTGGGAGGTGGCACGGAGGTCCACTCCTGCGGAGCCTCTTGTGACTCGGCTGCCGCATAAGTCCCCCTGGGGTTGATCTGTGTCCCATATCTTTTTGGGCCCTGAGACCTGGGGCCCAGAGGCCCGTTTTTTGGAATAGTTTCATTTTTCTCCTCAGCTGGGGCATCATGGTAAATACTTTTTCCTTGAATATCCTTAACCGACCTGCACTCATTGGACCAATGGCGTCCATTTTTACACTTTGGACAGAGACCAGGGATCTTTTTCTGCTGTTTAGTCTGACATTCTCGTTTGAGATGTCCAGGTTTTCCACAGTTGAAACAAACCCTAGAATTCTTTGATTGACCTTGGCTTCTGCTTTGTAAAATAGCTGCCGCTAAACCAGCATTTGTAAGAGGTCCTCCCAGTCCTCGGCAGATTTTTATCCAGTCTGTTAATCCCTTATTTTTCCTTGGGAGGATAGCTGCTTTACATTCGGGGGAAGCATTTTCATAGATTAATTGTTCTATCATTGGCTTAACTCATTCCGGATCACCATAGATCCTGCCTGCTGATTCCGTCATTCAGGCCACGAAATCAGCAAAAGGCTCCTGAGGACCTTGAATTATTTTTGTTAAATGACCTGTGGGTTCCCCCTTTTTTGAAAGTGCTTTCCAAGCTCTAATAGCAGTGGTTGAAACCTGCCCATAAGCTCCCCATTCATAGTTGGTCTGATTGTTGGCATATTGACCTTGTCCTGTTAAGAGATCAAAGGTCCATTCTCTCTGGGGACCCACTTCCAAGGCATTAGTCCGAGCTTGAGCTCGACAGGCGTCATACCATAGTGCCTGCCATTCCATATACTGACCCATGTTAGGTAAGGCAGCTTTAATAGTGGTCTCCCAATCATTAGGAGTCATAGCCACGGTGGCAAGTCTCTCTAGCTGCATAATGGTAAAATTAGCATCTATACCATATTTATTGACAGATTCTGCGAGCTCTTTGATCTGAGGGTAATCTACGGCTACATGAGTGCGTCCTCCTTCAACATTTTCCCATACAGGGTACTCGAGAGAAATTTGCCTTCGAGCCTGGGAGGACATAAATGTCTTAGAGCCTCCACCCAGGGAATAAGGCGGGGGAGCAGAGGGAGTGGCAGAAGCAGCGGGCCGAGAAGAGACAGCACCCCGACTTCCTGCTTTTATTTGCTTTCGATTTTTCCAGGGCGGCCGCTCTTCTGGGTGGTACCTCTCTCTCTCATAGTGAGCTGCTTCCTCTTCTAGATCCTCCTCCTCAGAAGGGGAAAGTCCCTCTGAATCGGAACTGGAAAGTCCCAAAGCCTCTAGTTCCTTTAGTGAATACAAAGGCTTCTTTTTACTAGTTTTAGCTGAAAATTCCTCTTTATCTTTCTCTCCCAGGGCATCCTTTCCCTTATCTTTCTCCTCCTTGGAGGGGTTTAACTGCTTATCCTTACGTCTTTTCTTTCGGGCCCCAAGACGTTCACTTCGCTCTGTTTCTGACATGCTATCCTGTAGTTCCCCTAAAACGGCTTCTCCCTCTAATATAGCATGGCGGCAATTAGAATCTTGCAAGCAAGAACAATATCCGCCCACACAAAACAAAAGAAAAGCCAAGAGAACCACTCCTATAGCCACGAGGGGCTCAAGGAACATGTCTCACAGAGCTTACCTGAGACTGCAGTTCTGAATCCTCCCCGTGGTGGGGGGTCTCCTCAGCACCGACGATGGTCAGTAGCCCGGTGTCCCGGGTTTCGGCACCAGTTGTTGCCCACGTGGTCGTCTCACCAGCAAGAATGCACACGGACACCAGGATTCTTCTGCAGCAAGCGTTTATTCAGCAGTAATGAGAGGAAGACTTAGAGCCCCAAAATGGCACTCCCTTTATACCCTAAATGGTGACATGTTGGTTCCTGATTGGATGCAGCCCATCAGGCCATCTTACATCACTAAGTGAGCCAATCTTTGGCTCGAATTCAGCCTTAGCACATGCGTATAGGCAGTTGTTTAAGATCTCACACACCAGATCCCGGCGCCATCTTGTAATGGCGTTTGCTTCAGGCTCTTTACAGTTTCTGGGTTCTGGCTATTACGAATAAAGCGGCTACAAACATAGTTGAGCAAATGTCCTTGTTGTATCGTTGAGCATCTTTTGGATATATGCCTAGGAGTGGTATATAAGATTCTGCTGGATCTTGCAGAAGCACTATTCCTAATTTTCTGAGAAAGCACCAGATTGATTTCCAAAGTGGTTGTAAAATTTACATTCCCACCAGCAATGGAAGAGGGTTCCCCTTTCTCCACATCCTCTCCAGCATATGTTGTCACTTTAGTTTTTGATCTTAGCCATTCTGATTGGCGTAATGTGAAATCTCAGGGTCATTTTGGTTTGCATTTTCCTGAAAGCTAAGGAAACGGAGATGTATGTAATTTGTCATTTAATATGATACGTGTGTTGTGCATCAGGTTTGTATTTATATGTGTGTGTGTGTGTGTGTGTGTATACACAGGCACAGACACACATGCTTGAGATTAATCATGTGTCCTCCTAGACTGGTCTCCTCATTATTTAATCAAAACCTTTTCACTTACTTTAATGCAATGCTCACCTAGCCAGTAAGCATTGGAGGCTACCAATTTCTTCCTCCCAAGTAATTAAACTGAGAAATAAAAAAGTGACTAAATATTAATTACCATCAGTCTACACATCGGGAGTTGCATGCCTAGTAATTCCTAAGCAAGACACAGGAGAACAGA
>NW_026585537.1:0-1085 GCF_907164565.1 Psammomys obesus | reverse complement strand
GTGCTCAGAGGAAAATTTATAGCACTAAGTGCCTACAAGAAGAAATCCGTAACATCACATACAAACAACTTAATGGCCCAACTGAAAAACCTAGAAAAAAAAGAAGCAGATACACCCAAGAGGAGCAGACGGCTGGAAATAATCAAAGTAAGGGCAGAAATCAATCAATTAGAAACAAATAAAATTATACAAAATCAATGAAACAAAAAGCTGGTTCTTTGAGAAAATCAACAAGATAGACAAACCTTTAGCCAAACTAACTAAAAAGCAGAGAGAAACCATACAAATCAGCAAAATCAGAAAGGAAAATGGGGACATAACTACAGACACTGAGGAAATCCAAACGATTATTAGGTCATACTACAAAAGCCTATATGGCACAAAATTTGAAAATCTAAATGAAATGGATAACTTTCTTGACAGATTCCATCTACCAAAATTAAGTCAAGATCAGGTAGAAAGACTGAATAGTCCTATATCTCCCAAGGAAATTGAAGCAGTCATTAACAGTCTCCCCTCCAAAAAAAGCCCTGGACCAGATGGCTTCAGCGCAGAATTCTACAAGACATTCAAAGAAGTACTAACACCAATTCTCCTCAAACTATTCCATAAAATAGAAACAGAAGGAACACTACCAAACTCATTCTATGAAGCCACAGTCACTTTGATACCTAAACCACACAAAGATCCAACAAAAAAAGAGAACCTCAGACCTATCTCTCTTATGAACATTGATGCAAAAATACTCAATAAAATACTTGCAAACCGAATCCAAGAACACATCAAAGATATCATCCACCATGACCAAGTAGGCTTCATCCCAGGAATGCAAGGGTGGTTCAACATATGGAAATCCATCAATGTAATCCACCACATAAACAAAATGAAGGAGAAAAACCACATGATCATCTCCTTAGATGCTGAAAAAGCATTTGACAAAGTCCAGCACCCATTTATGTTTAAAGTCTTGGAGAGATCAGGGATACAAGGCACATACCTAAAGATAGTAAAGGCAATATACAGCAAGCCAATAGCCAACATCAAACTCAATGGAGAGAAACTTAAATCAATCCCACTGAAATCAG
>NW_026585536.1:0-1013 GCF_907164565.1 Psammomys obesus | reverse complement strand
AATAGCCCTATATCCCCCAAGGAAATTGAAGCAGTCATTCACAGTCTCCTCACCAAAAATGCCCTGGACCAGATGGTTTCAGCGCGGAATTCTACCAGACCTTCAAAGAAGTGCTAACACCAATTCTCCTCAAACTATTCCACAAAATAGAAACAGAAGGTACATTACCAAACTCATTCTATGAAGCGACATTCACCCTGATACCTAAACCACACAAAGACCCAACAAAAAAAGAGAACTTGAGACCTATCTCTCTTATGAACATTGATGCAAAAATACTCAATAAAATACTTGCAAACCGAATCCAAGAGCACATCGAAGATATCATCCACCACGACCAAGTAGGCTTCATCCCAGGCATGCAAGGGTGGTTCAACATACGGAAATCCATCAATGTAATCCACCACATAAACAAACTGAAGGAGAAAAACCACATGATCATCTCCTTAGATGCTGAAAAAGCATTTGACAAAGTCCAACATCCATTCATGTTTAAAGTCTTGGAGAGATCAGGGATACAAGGCACATATCTGAACATAGTAAAGGCAATATACAGCAAGCCTATAGCCAACATCAAACTTAATGGAGAGAAACTTAAATCAATCCCACTGAAATCAGGGGCAAGACAAGGCTGCCCACTCTCTCCATACCTCTTCAACATAGTACTTGAAGTCCTATCCAGAGCAATAAGACAACTAAAGGAGATCAAGGGGATAAAAATCTGAAAGGAAGAGGTCAAAGTGTCACTGTTCACAGATGATATGATAATATATATGAGTGACCCCAAAAATTCAACCAGAGAACTCCTCCAGCTGATAAACACCTTCAGCAAAGTGGCAGGATACAAAATCAACTCAAAAAAACCAGAAGCCCTCCTGTATATCAAAAACAAAAGGGCCGAGAAAGAAATTAGGGAAACAACACCCTTCACAATAGCCACTAATAACATAAAGTACCTTGGGGTGACACTAACCAAGCAAGTGAAAGACCTGTTTGAGAAAAACTGCAAGTCT
>NW_026585535.1:0-1359 GCF_907164565.1 Psammomys obesus | reverse complement strand
TCTCCCACAATTAAAAATTTCTCTGCGCTCACTTCTATAAGCTTTTCTACAGTTTCACTTCTGCCTATTCTTGGTCTCTAAGTTCTTGGGAGGTGCTCTGGTTTAAATGACAATGGTCCCTATTGGTTTATGTGTTGCAGCTGGTGGAACTGTTTGGGAAGGGTTAGGAGGTGTGGTCTTGAAGGAGGTGTGTCACTAGGTGTGAGCTCTGAGGTTTGAAAAGACATGTGCCATTTCCAGTGTGCTCTCTGCTCCATGTTGTGGTTCAGATACACAATCTCTCTCAGCTGCTGCCTCAATGCCATCCTGCTGGCCGCCATGTTCGCTGCCATGACGGTGATGTATTCCTATCTCTCTGGAAGTGTAAGCCTTGAAAATACCCTTCCTTCAAATGGTTGCTTTGTCATGGCATTTTATTACAGCTGTAGAAAAGTAAGATCTCAGAGCCCAGAGCAAGCAAACTGACCTGCATGTGACCATGCCAATTTCCATTCTGAAAAACAAAAACAAAGCCAGAAGTCACTACCGGGTTAGGGAGAGAAAATTTTATGAACAGTATAACAAAGAAAATGTTAACAAATCAAATATTTAGGAGTTTTTCTATAAAATGAGCAACTATTTCTCAATGGCCTCCTAATGCTAGAAAAGTAAGGAAGTAGAAAAAATTAGGAGGGTCAGATACAGGCAAGACAGATACAAATGTATCTGATGTAACATCAGCCATTAAAACCAAGGAAGGAAGCTCAGTGAGGTGGCACACACCAATACTTTGTGAATTTAAGGCCAGTCTGGTCTACAAAGCAAGTCCAGGATAGTCAAGCCTACAAGGGGAACCCCTGTCTCAACACAAAACAAACAAATAAAAAAATCCAAAATACCGAAACCAAACAAACAAAACCAAATCTACAAAAGGCCTCTGTTTCTATGAAAATAACATGGAAATTCCTGTGGGTTTGCTATCAGTTCTTCAGATAGTTATAGACTGTTGCTCCATCTGTGGCGAGTGAAAGGCAACACTTGGCAACTGATGGGTCATTGGTGCTTGCTTCAGACAGCACCACAGCCTGGAACAATGCAGTGCGGAACTCTTGTGTAGCAGTTTTTGCTGAGATCACAACTTTTATCTTGGGGGAAGCTCATGAAGACACCGGATGCCAAGGGGAAGGATACTACATGTTACACTGAGAAATGGTGAAAGATTTCCTCCTTTGGGGAATCTTGTGTTTAACAAATAAACATAACTCAATAGTAATTAAACAACTCAGTAGTTTCAGGAACTCCCTGAAACTGACCAGATGCACTAGGCCCCTTATTTCCTAAGCATATATAAGCTCTAAGGACTGCTGAAAGACATTCTCA
>NW_026585534.1:0-1177 GCF_907164565.1 Psammomys obesus | reverse complement strand
AACTCACACCTAGGCCTTCACCTCCCCAAGGGACTCACTGGCAGACAAGCCCATCCACGCCACTTCCTGATGCACACCTGCGTGAATTGGAAGGGAAGGATGGATTTCCTGGAATTCTCACCCCCTTTTCAGGAGGGATGTGCGGAAACATTCATCGACCTCACTTCCCATGGTGAGTTCTCCAGTGCTTGGGCAGATCTTCTTTCCAGAGTTAGTTTTCCACCCCTTAGGGCTTCGCCCATTCCAAGGTACAGAAGTGCCTGTGGGAGAACTGCTTAGGATAAGTGTCAGGTGTGTTAGCTTCAGCACTAATGAATATTGTGTTCATTTCTCTCCTTTGTATACATAGATGTTCATGAATAAACATTTGTGTGTATATACATATGAATGGAAAGAGAGAGTCATTCATAGGCATGGACATAGAGTTGAAAGCATCTGTGCCATTGTGCATGTGTGTGCAAGGGTGAGTGTATGTGTGTGTGTGTGTGAGAGAGAGAGAGAAAGAGAGAGATGGAGAGAGAGAATGAGAGAGAGAGAGACAGAGTGAGAGAGCGCATTGGAAAATAAACCAGAGCGAAAAAGGGAACCCATTGCAACCCAGAAAGCCAAGACCCAGTTGCCAAGGATCAGAATGGAAATGAAAAGCTCTGGGCAGGCTTTTGGGATCTGCACCAGTGTGAACACCTGTGAATGCCTAGCTGGTGGAAAGAAGGAGCCAGGCCGCCAAGGTGGCGTGGTAGGTGTGCAAGACAGGACATCCAGGCACAGAGCAGATATCCACTTTCCCCGACAGGCTCAACTCACTTCGTGAAAGGAATGTGTCTCCCACCCACCCCCCATGCACTGCGGCAAATCGGAGCCCAGAGTGGATTCTAGGCTTTCATTTATTTATTTATCTATTTATTTGTTTGTTTGTTTGTTTGTTTATTTATTTGATTAATTAATTTTTCTTTCCCTTGCTATTGTTTGAGCATGTGCAGTCTCTGGCAGGCTCCCGAAGCTGGGGTCCCACAGCGAGGAGCAGGCTATCTTGTGACCCCAGCAAAGCCCCCATTTGCCAAAACTCGCCTGGAAGCAAGGCAGGGCTGTGAACCCCCCAGAATTGGCCAGGATGGGCTCTGGCATCAGAGAACAGGTTTCCTGAGCTGTGGAGGAGGCGTGGCGCAGGGAAGCAGAA
>NW_026585532.1:0-2050 GCF_907164565.1 Psammomys obesus | reverse complement strand
TCTGGTCCAGAGTGAGGCACCCAGCCTCCAGACCAGAGCAGTGCCCATGGGTGCCAACTCAACCTTGGTGCACATTCTCCAGGTCCAAAGCAGAGCAATCAGCCTCTGGCCCAGAGACTTGCTGAGTGCACCTCCCACTTTCCCGGACAGAACTGTGCGCCCCAGGATAACAGACTGAGTTTCCCTGTTGGGAGAAAACCCCACAGCTAGGGAATCAGCAGGTTCTTCAAGAGGACTGTACATGGAAATTTGGTGAGCAGCAGCACACTAAATTTATAACAAGAAACCCAGCAGTGGGGCAGCTGTCTTGAAAAATTCTATGGGAAAGAGGAGATCCCCCCTGCCTAACATAGACCACAGCTACTACTCAGGGCTATAAACCTGAGGTGAGCAGTGGCAACTCCTGAGAAACACTGGCCATACACTGACCATAACCAAAAAGCAGAGAAGGACTCCTTCAGGAAAAATCATATTCTGGCCAAGGGGATACTCCCTACCTCAGGACTCCAGAAAGCACAGAAACAAACAGCCAACACCTAAATCACCCCAATGGGTAGAGGTCATGGTAAAGGATAAACCAACAAAAGACAGAGCAATATGGCATCTCCAGAACCCAGCCATCCAGGGGCGAACAGCCCTGAACAATGCAGCATAATAGAAAATCAAGAAGATGACCTTACATCTATGTTGATGAAGAGGATAATAGAGGAAACAAATAAAACATGAAAAGAAGTAGAGGAAGATAAAACCAAACAGATCATGGCTATCCGTAAAGAAATGGAGGAAGATAAAGACAAACAGATTAGGGCCATCCATGAAGAAATACGGGAAGATGCAGCCAAACAGCTTGTGGCCTTCAGAGAAGAAATAAGTAAATCACTGAAAGAAATAAAAGAGACAGAATTGAAGGAACTAAAAGAAAAAGAGCACAATACAAGCAGACAGGTGAAGGAAGTAAACAAAACAACTCAAGACCTGAAGATAGAACTAGAAAAATTAAAGAAAACACAAATGGAGGAAATAATGGAAAGGAAGAATTTAGGGAAGAAAACAGGAACTACAGAGGTAAGCATAACCAAAAGAATACAAGAAATGGAAGAAAGACTCTCAGGTGTAGAAGATACAATGGAAGAAATCGATGTATCTGTCAAAGAAAATGTTAAATCCAAAAAATTCCTGACACAGACTGTCCAAGAAATCCAAGACAATATGAAAAGACAAAACCTAAGAATAATAGGGATAGAGGAAAAAGAAGACTCCCTTCTCCAAGGCCCAGAAAATATTTTCAACAAAATCATTGAAGAAAATTTCCCCAAGTTAAAGGAGAAGACAATAAGGATACATGAAGCCTACAGAACACCCAACAAATTTGAAAAGAAAAGAAAATCCTTCCAACACATAATAATCAAAACAGTAAGTATACAGAACAAAGAAAAAATACTAAAAGCTGCAAGGGAAAAAGGCCAAGTAACATATAATGGCAAACCCATTAGAATCACACCTGACTTTTCAACAGAAACTATGAAAGTCAGAAGGCCTGGACGGATATCATGCAGACCCTAAGAGACACAGATGTCAGCCCAGGCTATTATACCCTGCAAAACTCTCAGTCATCATAGATGGAGAAAACAAGATATTCAATGACAAAAACAAATTTCAACAATAACTACACACAAATCCAGCATTACAGAAGACACTGGAAGGGAAAATACAACCCAAGAAAATTAGCTTCTGTCAAGAAAACATAGGAAATAATTAACATTACTACAGGAAAACAAAAAGCAACCAAGCACACAATCTTATGAACACAGCCAACATCAATATCAAAGGATCTAACAGCCACTGGTCATTAATCTCTCTCAACATCAATGGACTCAACTCTCCAGTAAAAGACACAGATTAACAGAGTGGATATGTAAACAAAACCCAGCAATCTGTTGCATACAAGAAACACACCTAAGACACAAAGATAGACATTACCTGAGGGTAAAGGGTTGGAAGACGACTTTCCAAGCAAATGGACCCAAGAAACAAGCAGGAGTAGCCATTC
>NW_026585531.1:0-1406 GCF_907164565.1 Psammomys obesus | reverse complement strand
GCAGGGGGCGCTGGAGATCCAGCTTTCACCAGGAAGGAATCTGGAGACTTCCAGGAAGCTCTAAGGCTTCTTTTCCTGATGTCAAATAACTGCAGAGACCATGATCTCTATGTGAGGTGCCTATCGTGGAAAGTCCCCAAACAGTACAGATTCTTGGTTAAGTGATACTGCACATATGTGTTTTGTTCATTTCACGAGAATCTTACTGGAAGGACAAACATCACTGGCACATACATATAAATGAGTTACACATTTTCAAACATCCAGTCATCATCAGAGCCATCAGCAGCATCTATAATTCTGTCTGAAACTTCTTTTCACTGACAGGAGGGTTTTCCTCAGCTGGATTATATGACTGTGACCTGGGAGCCCAGTCCTTGATGTTCTGTCCACAGTGTTGAGCCCATGCAGCTCTGCTGGGCAAGTGTAGGAGACCTGGTCCCAAGGTGTCTGCCACCTCCATGTGAAGCCGTCAGCTCAGGGAACACAGAGCGGGAAAAGCTGGCCATATTGGCCTAGTTTGGCCTTCATTACCTTTTGGTTTTAATTTTTCCTCTGCATATTTTCTCCTAAAACAAAACATTTTTTAGTAAACTTAATCACATCAAGCCCTCATGTGTGGTTTTGTGATTGGGGGAAAGAGGAGAAAGTAAATTAATTACAGACGGTCCCTGTGCACATTCAGGATCCTGAAGGTAAAGAAGAGGTGACACCCTCACACCTGCCCCGTCCTACTGACGATTACACATGAATAGAGACGAGGTTCCCTACCCCATCCTGGGGCAGAGGGAACATTCATCTGCTCACAGCACTCTAGCCTTCTCTTGACCTCAGCCTCATCACCGTCCTGCCTTGTGTTTAAGGGATGGGAGTCCTGCATGCTGGGGTGATGTCCCAGGTGTGTGTACCGTATCCATCTTACTGTTTATATTTGCTCCACAACACTTAATTACCTGGTTAGGAACCGGTTGTCCACTGTTAGAGTTTTAGAATTTCAGCTTACTGAAGAGAGACCTGAGATTCCTGATGGATTCTGTAAGAGATTCCCTTTCTTTCCCCTGGCTGGGCGACATTTGCACCTCCTGAGATTAGATCCTGCCTCTGGTGGCAGACTTCTCATGTCATGGAAAGGAGTGTCTGGTTGCAGCTCTACTCCGTGGACTTCTTGAATCCCATTACTCACATCATCAACATACAACATACTATTCTCACGCAAATTAAAAAATAAAAGTTCCATCATTTGCAATCCAAGTACATGAGAATTTTTGAAGAATGAATTGGTAGTTCCATCTTATCTAACAATGGTTCCCTCTGCAGTAACTTTCACCTCACATGGCCTTGTAATAAGGAAGGAGATCCATCAAGGTTTACAGCACTGATTAGAAATACATAAACTTTCTAGATGA
>NW_026585530.1:0-1102 GCF_907164565.1 Psammomys obesus | reverse complement strand
TAGAAGTATGCTAATGAAGTCATGGAAATAAAGATACTGTAAAATAAAGCATTTTAGGTTCAAAATAATTGCTTATATTTATTAGAGGAATTATAGTGCTTATGCATAGCAAAATACACTTGGAAAACATGTAACTTCTGACCTTTGGATGATTTATAATACTGTTACAAAATTTTTTAAGTCCTTTGATTTATTCAGACAAGAGAGACTTAAAGTACAAATGACCTGGTATCGTTTTTATTACTGCAAACCTATTAAAAATTAAGCATTTGCTACAAAGAATATGATTTGAATACTTTTCTCCTCTCTGTAGCTTTTTATCCCCTTGAACAGAAGATACATAAATGGTATGAATGTCATTTTAGTAACTATATTTAGTATTGCCCTGGAGCTTAAGGTCAATAATTGTTTTATAGGAGGTATTATATTAATCATTGAGAATTGAAAACATGATATTTTAATTACTGAGACTTGAAAATATTTGTTTTACTTCACATAAATTATTCACTTCTTCTGCTTGAGGGTGAAAATTTCCTTTAAACAGAGTATGTTTACTTCAAATCTGAATGACGAACTTAGCAACAGATAGTGCAGAGGCCCATTTACTGACACAACAACAACATGACTGAAGCTGTAAGGTAGCAGTTTCCTCACATATCACTTAGAATTTCTGTGATAAAGGTCATCCTAAAGCATAGAAAAAACCTCAAGTAAAGACTTTCACGACATTAAAGAGAGGTAAAAGAAAAAAAATAATGTAAAAACAGATTCATGGGTCTATCCCCTTCAGACAGATTTTAAGAGTTTCAATGAAATGTTACCATTGCAGGGAGATGATACTCATTTTCAAAATAAATGCCAAGCACAGGATGAGATTAGATAATGTCTTTTTCACTGAATTTTAATTGAACCATCTGGACTATACCAATTGAAAAATGTAAAAGAATTGAAGGCATTTTTAAAAAAACAGAGGTAACATTTGAAGAAACCAGTGACCCATGACTACATCAAGATATTTTTTGGGGGGTGCTTATATTAAGATGTGCAATTCATATGATAATGCTAAGTAGTTTTAGAATTGTTAGGTCATTGGATAGCTGAA
>NW_026585529.1:0-1161 GCF_907164565.1 Psammomys obesus | reverse complement strand
CACTATCTTGTAGGAGCCCAGAATGGGCTCCAGAGACAGACTGAAGGTCAGTTGCTTAAGCCCGTTCTCTGTGCTGATATTCTGCCACTGCATAATTCGGTTCGTTTTTGGATCCTGTGAAACAGGTTGCAAATTTTCTAAGTCAATAAAGTATTAAGAACAACAACACATCTAAGACCACTGTGCTCAGGGTGGAAGCATTTGGGAGCCTGCTAATATTCTTCTGGGGGAGAGGGAAATAAAGGAAAGGTGGGGCATAACCAACCAGTTATCTCGAATGGCAGAAGGCTGCTGAACCACACTAGGTCTACAACACCCCAGCATCAAGGTACTTTCAGTGGATTGAGTTCTCTCTGAATATGAACACTGAAGCTTCTTACCTCAATGTAAACCACGGGAAACTGAAACAAAAGGGAAAGCAGTGTTAGTTCAGAACAGGGGGTGGTGACCCCTTTGGCAAACCTGTATCCAAAACAGTATGATTCATATCAGTAGCAAAATTACAGTTATGAAGTAGCAACAAAAATAATTTTATGGTTGTGGGTCACCACAACATGAGGAAGTGTATTAAAGGATCGAAGCATTAGGTAGTTTTGGAACCAATGGTCAAGAAATTTCACACAGGCAGCACATTCCATACATTTATAGACTGGTTCTTAGGACGGTAGTTTCAGTTAGAATTGGATGGACGTAATCTCCATTACAAAGCTGCTTGCAAGCCAAGTAACCACCACAGAGAAAATTTAATTATATGTTATAGAACTACCCGAGTTGTACCAGTCACTCAATCAACAGGGACTCTGAAATGGAACTGTGGGACATTATCTGTAAGATTTCTCTGATGTGCTGTGAGTCACACCCTGAGCCTTTAGCATCTGGAGATTATAGAGTTTACTGTTTAAATGAGATATATTTGCAGTGTGAAATGGAGTTATTAGCTTTAAATATATCTGTCGGCATAATGTTCTTGTGTCCAGTTTGCCCTTGTTCATTTAAATGCTGATTTCTCTACCCCACTATCTGCTTTCAATCCAGACATTGCATTATGACATTAATTCTAAGCACCTCCTGTCTCAATTTTGTGTAATCATGTCACTGTTTGTTCTCTGTATTGCCAATAAAAGCCAACTTGCCAATGCTGAGCAGTACAGAGAATAGGGT
>NW_026585528.1:0-12896 GCF_907164565.1 Psammomys obesus | reverse complement strand
CCAAGTGTTGGGACAACAGGCTTGCACTGTCATACCCAGCTGGTTTTTGTTTTTGAGATAGAGTCTCCCTATGTAGCTCCAGGCTAGCCTCAAACTGGAACTTCCTGCCTCTACCTCTCTAATTCCTGGATTACCGGCCTGAGTCACCTTAATGGTTTGCACTGTATTTTGTTTTTAGAGATAGACTGGCCTCAAGCTAAATTGATCCTCCTGTCTCAGACTCCAGAGTAGCCAGGACTACAGTTATGTTTCACTACACTTTGTAACCAGGGTCTTCATGAACAAAACAGACTAAAACGGAATAAAGCAAACATCAATATAATATGTGTTTGCTATGGTTTGAATGTTCACACTAAAACTCATCTTGAGCTGCAGTCTCCATTGTGAGGTGTTAAGGGGGTGAGATACTGGCTAGGGAGACAGTCAAGTAGAGGAGGTGTTTACTGTTCAAGCATGAGAAGCAGGGATCAGATCTCCAGCATCTACATAAAAGTCAGGAGGGTATGTAGATCCACCTAGAATCCCAGTGCTTGGGAGCCACTGAGGTAAATTGGTAGCTAGACTAGCTGAATCAGATCTTCCAGGTCCATTGAAAGACCCTCCCTCAGGAAACAGAGAGGAGAGTGGTGAGGGAAGGCAGCTAGTGTTACCACACAAATGGGTATGTGCACGCCCAAGTGCACCCCCCCTCCAAATGAGACATGTTCAACACACGCAGGGTCACACAGAAGAAAGAAAGAAAGAAAGAAAGAAAGAAAGAAAGAAAGAAAGAAAGGGTGCAGTACTGATCTCACTCTACTTGGGAGACCTCTGGGAGGTAATTAAAGTTAAATGAAGCCTTTATAAGAAAGGCCGTAACCCTAACCCTAACCCTAACAACCCTAACCCTAACCCCTAACCCTGACCCTGACCCTAACCCCTAACCCTAACCCTAACAACCCTGACCCTGACCCCTAACCCTGACCCTAACAACCCTAAGCCTGACCCTGACCCTGACCAGACTCTGACCCTAACCCCTAATCCTGACCCTAACCCTGTACTTGTACACACCCACACACTTTCTTGAAATATACATAAATGTGGTGGCACATACCTTTGATCCCAGCTCTCAGGAGGCAGAGGACAGTGGAGCTCTGTGTGTTTAAAGCCAGCCTGGTCTGCACAAGGGAGTGCCAGGACAGCCAGGACTACATAGAGAGACCCTGTCTTAAAAGGAGTGTCAGGCTCATGGACCGTGCCTCCAGAGGAATTGACATGGACTAGTGTGAATGGAGTATGTTCAAACCTTGGAAATCTCACATTTGAGGCTTAAAATTTCATCCTGAGAACTAAAGGTGTGGAACAAAGCTCTTTCCTTGTTTCCCATGCCTGCATCAGGAGCACATTGCACAGCCCCCAAGGTTACAGGTGGTAACTCAAGGTTACAGGAGGTCAGTGACATGAGCTTGTCTCCTGTTATCTTTCCCCATGCAAATAAGAATTTCTAGCATCTAGTTCCAGCCAAAGACATGCATTCATCCTCAACATCCTTCCCACTGCACAAGGTTTATCAGTCCCTGTTTCACATGAAATAAATAGGTCAGCAACATCTACTTCATCAAAGATTGTCTGAGAGTTGTCATTTATTCTGGGGAAGGAAGGGCTCCCCTTCTCCCCAAAGGATTTGCCACTGGACCTCAGGGCTTGACTTCCAACCAGGCAGCCATAGTGGAAGCATTGTGGTAGCTGGTGGAGCTGGTCTGGTTGCCAAGAGACAGCTACCTAATTCATCCAGATTAGCTCAGACCTCAGAGCCCTGGGCTTCCACCACTTGGATCAGCCTCAGAACCTGTGTCCTAGCAGCCACCAGATCAGGCATGGGCAATAGCCTGCACTTCCTGTTAATACAGCAGTTTAACTGAAGGGCTGAAACGCTGCGGTATATCACCAGCTTCAGAACCCTGAGTTTCTGTTGCCAGCTGGTACCAGCAATCTCATTAAAAAAAGAACTAACTGTAACACAATGGGAAAACTCTTTTCCACATCACCGGAGAGCTTGGGAGTCTTGTCTCACAGACTTCGCTCCTCGTACTCCTGCTGTCGATGAGGAAAGTAGAACCTGGGACTCTGAGGTTCATCTGTTTCCACCAAAAGCTGACAGTGCTCAGACTTCCACCTGGAGAAGCATGTACCTCTGCCAATGCTGGGCAGCAGTAGGAGAAATGAAGCCAAAAAGGAGGGGTACTGGTTGGTCCTGTGTGATAGTTCAATCTGGCTTTATAATAGGTAAGAGGAATATGGATCACTGTGAGTCTCTCAAAGGTCAAGGAGAGGTAAGGGTTGAGGTATCACTAAGTGCTTTGGACATTTCTCTGGAGTTTGTGTTTGGACTTTTTCTTTATTCATGGGATCCATCATATGCATGCCCTTTTTGAAGCCCTGGTGATCCTGTGGTCAAGTTCTTCCACAGGCCAAGTCATCTCCCTGTATTGGAAGAAGAAGACATTTGGGAAAGAGGGATTAACCCTGGAGTAAGAGGCAGAATGCAGCTAGTCTCTCTGCAAAAGCTATAGACAAGTCCTGGCCTCTGGAGCCTCAGTATCCTGAGAAGGCAGTGGTCACTGGCTTCAATATTTATGTGAAGACACCAGTGGGGTACCCAGCCCACTAATAATTTGAGCATAAACCATCAGTTACCAGTTAATCATTTGAATTTTTCTGCCACAAGAAGAAAGGGAAAGGCATAGCTACAGGGGAAAGGGGAGGAGAGGCAGTGTCCCCAGTGAAAAGGACCCATGTACCTGCAATTTTTATAGGTATCCCCAGCTGTAACTATACAGTGGGTATCTACCTGATCCACACTCACACAAACTCCCTACAACCAGGGGTAAAAGGGTTAATCAGCTGTGGCAGGGTGGGAGCCTTGGAGACTAACTCACTGGAGCAGGCCTAGGGGCAGCTGTGGGCAGGCAGCAGCCCAGACTACCCGGATGGGCCTGGCGCCACAGCTGAGCAGACAGTAGCCTCATGGGAAGCTGCCCAGCTGCCTGGGGACAGCTCCACTCCTGTACCAGCATCCCCTTGCACCACCCCCAGCCTTCTCTCTGAGGCTCATCAACTAAGATGACAGCACTGTTGGCTATCAACTCCAATGGGCACTCACTAGCCACACAATAAACAGCACAATCACACCTGCAGGACTGAATCTGTCTGATCTTGTGACTTGCCCAGGGATCACCTTCCTGGCTGCATGGAACTAGCATTAAGAGGCTTTACTTTGGTAGAGATGGGCTGGCTCACCACACCTGAGAAACTTGGACTTTTTTACTATGGGTAGGCAGGATCATCCAGATCCCAGGAAGTTCATAGGCAAGAAACAGATTAGGGGGCTGGAGAGATGGCTCACAGATTAAGAGCACTGTTTGCTCTTCCAGAGGTCCTGAGTTCAATTCCCAGCAGCCTCATGGTGGCTCACTACCATCTAAAATGAGATATGGTGCACTCTTCTGGGGTTCAGGTGTACATGCAGGGAGAACATTGTATACATAATAAAATAAATCTTAAAAAAAAAAAAAAAAGAAAAGAAAGAGATTAGATGCTTGTTCCTTGGTTATGTGTCCCCAAACCTGCTGAATTCCTTGCTGTGGCTTGGGTCTTAGGGGAAGATGGGTAGGCTTGCCCCCATGTCTACTAGTGATAGGTAGGTTTCCTAATGAAATAAATGGAAGAGGTTCCAGGAGCCCAGTGCATCCACATGCAAAGGTTAAGGAAGATATGACTTGGGCTAGTATGGATAAGATACCACAGTAATTTGTGAAGAAGCTGAAGAAAAAAGACACATGTGAGAACATCCTCATGTTTTGGGAATTGTTTTTTGTTTTGTTTTAGTTTGGTTTGGTTAGTTTTTGTTTTTGTTTTTAATCTGGGAATAAAGGTCACACCTGTTTGTCCTTCAATCTCTGCCTCTAGACCTTGGCCCTACGAATATTTGTGAGACAGCCATGTTTGCTACCTAGTCAAGGCCATGGCAGGAAGGCTGGGTTTATGTCTTGTGTCTCCCCCACTTCCAAAGCCTTGCCAATCACCATAATACAGATCCTTCTCCTCTTCCCTCCTCTCTTGTTTCATCATTGTCCCTCTATACAAGGCAGGGCCCCTTTGAGCATCCCTCTTAAAATGGGGACTAGCCAGATCTGGCTAGTCCCTCACCTATCACCCTATTCTGTGTTTCAGATAAAATTACTCATACTAAGTCAGTGATAAGTGAAATCAGTCTCAAGGATACTGTGCTTAGCATGCTTTGCTTAGCATGTGCAAAGACCTAGGTCTAACTCCCAGTGCAAGTGCATACATATGAGCACACACACACACACACACACAAACACAAAGTCACTCAAAAGATGCTTGTTCACTGATGGCTTTGGGTGCAAGCTGCCAATTAAACTGAAGAAATAATGTAGGAACTCAAGACCCAACAGAATCTCACACTACTGCCTTCTGCCTTCCCCTGTCCCTACCATCCTGCTCTTGGATTCCTTATTCCTAACTTCTCTGTTTGTCTATCTACATAACTGGGAGCAAAAATCAGAATCTACCTGCAGGTCCCACCTCATTCCAGAATGTACACCCAAGCACTTCTTTAACAAAGGGATACCATAGAAATCCCAAATCCCACAATACCAGCAGTAATCTTTATTGTCACCACAGGATATGTTACCCTTACTAGATCTCATGTGCAGCTAGCTGTGTGCCTTTCTGTAGCACACATGTATATATGTTCAGCCTATAACCTACGGAGACCTCACTTTCAGAGAAATAATAGATCCAACATCAGCAGGCTTCATCTCCTTCAGAGACATTTCTAAGATTATCTTCTCACAATGAGGCACTGGCAATGAGTCCTCTTCAAGGATAGGACCCTAGCCCAGGGCCAACAGGAGTCTGCTGCTTTCAGTATGAAGCAAACTCACCTCCAATCACAGTATGCTTCAGCAAACATGATCCTCCTGATTCTACAATAAACCCACCAGCCTCCCTGGACATCAGGGTCCCTGAGATCTTATAGATAAGAAACAGTTCCAAGCTGAAGGACTGCAGATTCTGTAGGTGACAGTGGAGTCCCTCTGACCCATTCTTTGTGTGAAATTTGGATAAGATTTGCCTAACCAAAAGACTACTAGCATCTGATGAGCCAGTGATCTGGCTCCACACATTACAGGAACCATAGGGAATATCCATGTAGTACAACCCAGGCACATTCAGAAAAGACTTTCAAGAAACCCCTTTGTGCCAGACTGTACTTTTGGTGTACCATGACACCAGAAATATCTGTCAGGAAGAACAAAAAGCCCAAGCAGCAATATAAATATGGAGCCCTGACTCAAGAATATCCAAGTTATAGTACCAAAAGAAGAGCCCAGGATAGTGTGGAAGGTCTCTCAGAGGGAAAGAGGCAGAGCTGGGAGCCCTACTACCATCAGCAAGCCCAGATCAGAAAGGGCAATACTGAAAAGACAATTGAATGTAAGGATAAGAGAAAGTCTTGTCAGGGACTGTAGAGCTTCCACAGCCAATCCCACAAAAGGGACAAAGCAAGGCCTATAGCACAGTGATGTGGGACAGAGTTTGACCTAGATGAAATGCTCTTCTGGCTTCCCAATAAGGCTCCTGAGCAAAACACAACAGGACCAAATGGGTTTCTAAGTGCCTTCTTAATATCCAGAGTAAGTTGAAAATATGTATTTAAAAAATAGTGCACACTAAACAAAATTCACAGTTCCTGTTTCCCAATCAAAACTCACCTGGAAGATGAGGTAGCAGGCAAATACAAATCAAAAGAAGGAAAATCGTTGGGTGTTGTTGTTGTATGCCTTTAATCTCAGCACTTGAGAGGCAGAGGCAGGTGGATCTCTGTGGGTTGAAGGCCAACTTGGTCTACAAAATGAGTTCCAGGATAGTCAGAGCTCTACACTGAGAAACCTTGTAGAAAGAAAGAAAGAAAGAAAGAAAGAAAGAAAGAAAGAAAGAAAGAAAGGAAGGAAGGAAGGAAGGAAGGAAGGAAGGAAGGAAGGAAGGAAGGAAGGAAGGGGAGGAGAAGGAAGGAAGGAAGGAAGGAAGGAAGGAAGGAAGGAAGGAAGGAAGGAAGAAGGAAAATCAGTCAGTGAGAAAGGAGCCAGAAACAATAAAAATAATAAGATATAGAAATGCAAATTACAAAACTCGTTGCCACTGTGTTCCGATGTTAAGATAAGGTACTTGATGAAGGTTTGATGGGATGTGGCAAACAGAAACATTTTGGAACAGTGCTGTGAGAAATGGGAAATCATATGGCCCAGAGGGTATATGATGAGCTATCTAGATACCCTGACATATCTGGGACCTGTACACCTCATCAAACACCAGATTTGCCTCTTTTAACAGTCAGTCTCATTTTCAAAGAGAACTCAGTGTTAGGGTTGAGTGCCTTTCCAAAGCCACACAGCCAGAAAGTGGTGAACAAAGAGAACTGGGAATGTTAACTCCAGACTCTGTTCCATACAACATTGACCACCAAACACTACCATCCTTACAAAGGCCCAACACCAGGAATTAAAGGCTCAGATAGAGAGGGGTTTAGGTCTAGCAATCTTCTCTGGCAGGAACCAGAGGTTGTCATTATCTTTCCTTTTCTCCATACTCACTCCTGGCTTTTTAAACCTTGTTTGAGCCTCTCCTTCCACAGTTTGAAGGTGGAAAGAAAGACCTACCCCAGGGAGGCTGGGATCCTGCCCTGCCACATTTTTGTCATGCCCTAGGGCTAGAGCTCTCTGATCTGTAGCCCTTAAGTTCAACCAAGGACCTCATCCACCTCAGCCCCTCATCTCTGAATACAAACAAAAAAGCCTAGGACAGAACTCTTAAGTTACCAGAACCACAGAAAGCTCCTGCTGCTCTACTTGAACCTGCTCTTCCTGGGGAACCAAGGCCTCCAAATAGCAGCACTCCCAGGGTGGGCACTCTTTGCTCAATAACCCCAGATCAGGAGCTGGTCCAGAAAAAAAGATAGACATTCCCTGCAGATATGGAAATTCAAGTATAGGTGTTCTGAGTCCCACCCAGTGTGAAGCCATATAGCTGGACAACTTGAAAGGGGACTGGTCTGTTAGCTTCTATAATGAACACATAGTGGGTGTATGCCTGGGCCTTGGGCTTTACAAATGGAGGGTTTGTTTTCACTTAGCAAATGTCAGAGGCCCAGGGAGAAAGAAACAAAGCTCTACCCGCATAGTAGACACAGTTTTTAACTCTGGGGTCACAGCCTGAGGTACTAGGATGTTGGCTGGAGTGACAAAGGGTCCCACCCAGAGATTCCAAGACAAGCAACCACTCAGAGAAGACTCTGAGTAGGACCCCTCTCAACCCCATCAGACCATGGCAGTATGAGCTATGGCAGTCCAAGTGATAAGAAACTAATAATTTATGTTTCCAGCTCCCACTGCTGGCGCCAAGGGATGGCTGAGCCACAACCTCCCCCTCACTGGAGCAGCCTCAATTCTTTATTGTACAAATTATTAACGACCAGAAAATGAATGACTGTAATCAGATTAGGGCTGCCAGAACTCTTTATTCCATTTATTTGTATAAATCCTGAAGTCAGGGTCTGCCTTAGGCTCAAAGACACGGCCCCCAGGTGGCTAAGCTTCAGGCCATGACAAAGCCATTTCTCTACAATCCTCCCCCAGTGGTGGAGAGCATTAAAGGCTGGGGATCTAACCTGAACCCACAACAACCCCTTTTGAAGATGGAGCCTGAGGTTCTGAATCATATTCAAACTTAATCTCTAAGTCAGAGTTACCTGTAGGGGGGAGGGAGACAAGAAGAATGGGCTTCTTATCCCAGAGTGTCAGGCCACTTCTTTAACTGTGCAGCATTACAGAGGGAGCCTTCAGTGATCATCTCATGTCCACTTTCAATATCCTTGACCTCTTGTTATACAAGGGTGTGTAAATTTAAATTTTGAGATCTTATGTTTCATCATAAATTGAGCTGGCAAACTTCTGATCATCAAGATAAAGCTGTCTCCTTCGAGGTGAATGTTTTATTAGTCTTAACCTCGGTGCTACAGCAGGAGCTTGGGTGGAGAGTGGAGTCTGCTCTGGAGTCCCCCTGCATTGTAAGGGGCTAATGGTGATCAGAATAAAAGGGACATACGTAACTCCAGACTGGGCTACTGGGCTCCCACTAGCCAAAGGCACCAGAGAAACCTTGCTCCCAAAGAAAGAAGCCATGCTGAGCCCCCGGCTGGAAACCCAAAGATAATAGTCTTAATTTAGAACCCATGTATGTGCAGATATCTGAGTATGTGCTGTGAATATATATGCCTTTCCTCCCATAGTAAACTGGTGGAAACCAGATCATAGGCTTCTGTGTTCGTTTTGTACAGGGCGTCCACACACTCATTTCTGAGGCTACAACAAAGGTTGCAGTGCATGGCTTCAGAGTTACATAGCACAGGCTTTCTTTTCATTCTTATCCAACAGTACAAAGGGATTTTCTATTTTGACTCCTTGGCACAACACAGGAAAAAAAGATGAACTTGAGTAACTTGATCCTGACACCAAGTATCCCTCACAGAATACCAAGACATCAGTGCATTCCAGAAGCACCCACCAGGGAATGAGTCCCACTGCTAATGAGAGCCTACCAGTATCCCTAGGTAGGTGATCCTACCATAATGGCAGCTATTATATATAAGGTAGTATGCTCTATGTCACGACAATGTTACATATCCTGACTCTATTAGTATTCTGTCACATGCTTTCCCACACACTGCTGTTCTAAAGGACATGTGACACACAGAGGGATCTTAGTTATTCTGAAAGATGCTTTTGGGATATTACACCTTGATCATTATCTCAGGCTCTCTTGAGCTGGTACTACCTTCCTATGGGTGGCCAACAGCTTCTTCCTGCTCAGTGAATATTATTCAGCCAATGCTGTTATCAGGAAACTCTAGTTGGATTTTATATGTATTGACATTCCATTGGCTTTCTCCCATCCTGAGTTTTGCTTTCTAGAGTCCCAAAAAGCAAAATTGCCATACAAACTTACTGCACACAGGGAAGCCCATGGTAGATGAAACTTTGTCAGAATCAAGAGACTTCGGTTGAGCACCTAGAACTTGGGATACAGGATCTTAGGTCAATCTGGTTTTTCCCCAGCCATGTTCTTGCATGCCTATGTACCACCTTATCAGGACCCTCAGATAAGAGCAGCACACATACCCCATACACCACACCCCTGAACTACCAATCAAGGTAGTCTCTTGTAATGGCAAGAATGTCAACCCTGACTATTTTCTCCCAGCTATGTCTTTTTGATGAAGAGAGTAGCTGTAACCAAACTCAATAACATTCTGAAGACAAGAAGGATGTAAAATCCCACCAGGACAATGGCAGAAGATGGGAATAGGTAGGCAATGGGGCTAACACAACACTGGGAAAGGTGCCATAAAGCTGGGACTACACCATCCCTATGCTAGCAAGAAACAGGTATCTTTCTGTCCTGCTTAAGGGAAAGGGCTGAGCATGCAGAACAAGTGATGACAGAATCTCCCCACCGATGAGACTAGATCAGGATCAAGGACTTGTGTTGGGGTCAATGAACGAATGTGCTAGCATACATGAACATAATCAGTGAATGTCAATGCACAGATAACAACAGTTTGGGGCTGCATTCCCCTGTAGATACCTGCTACAGTGCATCTAGGCAATGTTTCCCACGCACCCACAGGAGTGGTAACAATCTGAGCTCAGGCTCATCTCCATTTCTTTAGGTGAAAAAAACATTAAGGTCAGTAGACAGACCATCCTCAGGAACATCCTCCTTTCTCCTGAACAACATAACATGGCCTGTAGTCAGCTCAGAGCAAGCCCCAGGACAAGCATGTCTCGGCAGAGCAGCACCTCTGTCTCTTGACCAGGACCAGAAGCAAACATATTCCTGGAGGCCTGACCATTTGCAAAAATATCTGAGGGAGCCCCAGCTAATTTACCACTAACCTCTAACTTTGCAGGTTAACCCATTCCTAGGAAGTCCAACAGCATTACCAAACGACACTTGGACCAAACATGTTTCACTTGGCAGAAAAACATGTGAAACAGAGTTCCTTTGGTACTAGTGACTGTAAGTCTGGCATTTTATGCATAGGTTTTGATTTACCTGTGATCTGTCTGTGCCACTTGTGGTAAAACTGCTTGCTTTGTGTGGACATTTGGGGGGATGCCATGCATTGTGTACCATCATGCACATTCAAGTTCAGGAACTTTAGAAGCAGCAATATAGATGCAGGTTGAGACCTATATTTACTGTATGCTTTGAGCATGTATCTATTTGCTGGTGGTTAAACATGTCTGTAAATGTGTGCTTCCTCATGGCTCTGAAGACTGAAGACTAGGCCTACATCTGTGAACCTATAACTCTGAACTTGTCTGTCTCTATACTCTAGGAGGGTCAAGGCCTGCATAGCATGCAGCCCATTACCATAAGCAGGCAGGCAGCCTGAGTGATAGACTAAGACCACATTTGTGGTCTCAGACATTTCTCTTCTTACAGCTGAACCTCCACTTCTCTCTTCCAAGGAACTCCATCACATCTGTGCTTAGTAAACAGATAATTGATGGGACTATGAGTGAAGAGGCTATAAGAGAGAGGCAATCTTAAATTGACAGGCAAGCCTTTTTGGGACAGAGGGGTCTGTGACCAGACCAAGCCCCTCCTACATATCTCAGGTCACAGCCACCAGGGTTATTTATGACTCTCCTCCCCCTCCTGCAGTGGCACTCCAGCCTCAGCCTGAAGCAGAGGGCCCCCAAACAGGGGGCCCGGGAGCAGCGACCAGGCCATGCCAAAGCTAGTGGGTGGGGCCTCCAGGGTGGAGGAGGTGCTGTAGTTTAGGTGGATGATTCTAGTTCCAAAACTATTTCCCTCTAGCCTCTGCTCCATTCTAAGGACGATAGAGGAGGGACTGGCCCAGGTGGTCCAGCCTAGGATTCAAGTGTAGAAAGTACAATGTCCTCAAAGAGGAAACCTAGTCCATGGACAGTATCTTCATCCAAGGAAAAGGAGTATGTTGAAAGGGATTTCCTTGTCAAGCCCTGGAACAGTACAGTGAACAAAGGGAAGAGTCTTCCAGCCTTGGACCTAAGCCAGGGTCTTTCTTTTCAGGAAAAGAAAAGTACTAGCTGTGACAAGATTGGCATGAGGTTAGACTGAGTGTTTTGGGCACACACACACACACAGTGCCTTGCAAGCAGTAGCCTTCTCAGATCTAAGCCTGTGCTTTCTAAATCTACAGAAGACCTTGATTGAGGGTTATGTTCAGAAAATGAACACATGAGCTCCAACACTTGGCCTTAGCCAGGAACTCTGACAGTCTCTCCATGTGTGCCACACCTACTCATTAATGTGATGTTCTCTTCAAAGCAAAGGATCACAGGCAGCACCTATAAGCTATAATATATTATATTAGATAGTGAAGCAGCATCGTACATTAGAAAACACACAGGACAAGGAGACAGAGAAGAGAAAGGCTTATTGTCTGTCACACTTCATTTCAAGAACATGTTAGTGTCCAGAATCCAGGCAAGGTAATGGAGCCAAAGTTGATGAAGAAAGGAGTGGTCACCCACTTTCATTTATCCCCTGAGGCACCAACAGACCACATATGAAAAACAACATTATTAGAAGGTGTACAAGGGCTGTCCAGACTCCTAGCACATTCTTCATGTGAACAGATTTCACTCTCCAAGTCAACTTGGGAACGGCTGATAGATGAGCAGGCCATGGTTAGTGGGGAAAGTAGAATTGCCCCAGTAACCAGCTTCATACTAGTAGGTGCTGGGTCACTAGGGGAGGTGGCACCATTTCCTCACTCCCAGGACCTACCTTGAAGCTTATCTGTACCGATAAACTTGTGACCCAGCTTAGCTCCCCCAGGACAAAGTCAGAGTATGACAGGTACATTTCAGAAGCCAAGGAAAACAGGGGCCCAACACGACACACCAACAGATATGCCTCTCACAAGCTAATAACCCTGCTCATCTTGAGTGTATACAAACATGCAGAAGAGGAGATCAGGGACTAGTCACACAGCTTATCTGCGCCCTCCAAGTTATCAAGGTGAACATAGATTTGGGGATCTTGGGAATAAAAATGTGTTGGTGTGGACATTTGTTGAGCCAGCTGCCAAATCCCCTATTCCCACCCTGATTCTATTAAGGCCTCCTTGTTCCATTCCATGGCTGTGACGATGCTTGCCCTGGAGGTAGGCATCATAGTCTAAACAGCTGTGTGTCATCCGAAGACTGCTTAACTTATCTTAGGTTCTCATCTGCAAAATGAAAATAAAGAATCTGCAATATGTGATCAAGTGTACCAACTTGGTGAGAAGTGGGTAGTGAGTGAAAACTTACAGAGAACTGCTGTTCTTACTTATAGACAGAATGAAAACCCTTCACAATCCACAACCCAGCCCCCTGCCCCCTGCCCCCGGAAAAGCATAAAGGCACTCTGAGGGGAGCAGGCTCACACTCAAGGGTAAATGGGAACATCCCAGCTCCATTTCGGCAGAAGCCCACCCACCTATCTTGCACACTATCCCACTTTCCTTTAGGCTCACAGTTGGGGTCTTGCACTCAGCACCTACACCCCAGGGACTTATTTTATTCTACTCACTAGGGGGAAACCAGGGGCTGCAGCCCTGTCCCGCAGTCTTCATGCCACCTGAGTCCAGTCGGCCTTCACGCACCCCCCACCAGAGCCCGCGCTCGCCTGCCGCGCCAGGGCGGTTTAAATGGGCCAAGTTGTGGCGGCATCGGAGGCGGCGGCGGCGGCGGCGGCGGCGGCGGCGGCGGCGGCGGCGGGAGGCGGGAGGGGGG
>NW_026585527.1:0-5453 GCF_907164565.1 Psammomys obesus | reverse complement strand
TAACTAGCAGTGTTTTCAAAGCAAAGACTCATGACCAAACCTTTGGCAGAGTACAGGGAATCATAAGAAAGAAGGGGAGTTAGTCTGATGAGGAAAGGATAGGAGCTCCACAAGGACCAAAGATATCTGGGCACAGGGTCTTTTCTGAGACTGACATGCAACCAAGGACCATGTATGAATGTTACCTAGAACCTCTGCTCAGATGTAGCCTGTGGTAGCTCAGTAACCAATTGGTTTCCCATAGTGAGGGGAACAAGGACTATTTCTAACAGGAACTCAATGACTGGCTCTTTGGCCTCCCCACCCCCCAAGGGAGGAGCAGTCCTGTTAGGCCACAGAGGAGAGCTTTGCAGCCAGTCCTGAAGATACCTGATAAAACAGGATCGGATGAATGGGGAGGAGGTCCCCCCTATCAGTGGACTTGGCAAGGGGCAGGGTGGAGATGAGGAAGGGAGGGAGGGACTGGGAGGGAGTGAGGGATCGGGACACGGCTGGGGTACAGAGTTATTAAAATGTAACTGATAAGAAAAAAATAAAATATAAAAAAAAAAGAAAAAAGAAAATAAAAAAAAGAAAGAAAACAAGTAATAGTATAGGAACCTACCGCAGAGGGCATCTGAAAGACTTTACCTAGCAGTGTATCAAAGCAGATGCTGAGACTAATAACCAAACCTTCAGCAGAGTGCAGGGAATCATATGAAAGAAGGGGAAGATAATATGACCTAGCGGGGACAGGAGCTTCACAAGGACCAAATATATTAGGGCACAGGGGTTTTCTATAAGACTGTTTCTCCAACAGAGGACCTCCCATCAATATAACCTAAAACCCCTGCTCGGATGTAGCCAGTCGTAACTCAGTATCCAAGTGGGTTCTCTAGTATGGGGGACAAGGATTATTCCTGACATGAACTCAGTGACTGGCTCATTGATCTCCCCTCCCCCGCCGAGGGAGGAGCAGCCTTGCTGGGCCACAGATAAGGACATTGCAGCCAGTCCTGAAGATATCTGATAGGCTAGGGTCAGATGGAAGGGGAGGAGGACCTCAGAGGAAAGAGGAGAAGGACCTCCCCTATGAGTGGACTTGGAAGAAGGCAGGGAGGAGATGAGGGAGGGAAGGTGGAATTAAGAGGAAAAGAGGGAGGGGTCTACTCCTGGGATACAAATGAATGACCTGTGATTAAAATAAAATAATAATAATAAAAAAAAAAACAGTCTGAGCAACATGAGTTCCGGGCTAACAAAGAGTAAAAACCTGTCAAAAGAAAAGAAAATCATAATTTAATCAAAATTATTAACAAAACAAAGAACAATTTAATTTATTTCTGTTTGTGTTCCCTCCTTCTCAGTGACTGACTGCTATTTCCTGTAATTTTGGACCACTGATGCACTGACATTTAACCATTTATCTGAGGATGGCATAGCTTGATGTTCTGATTTTTCAGCTCTAGAAATGAAAAGACATCTAGGTAGACTTTTCTCAGTGCCTAGATGCAGATCTGAAGAATGAAGAGGTAAGTCACACTGTACTAAAAGCGACACAAGCTGAGTCAATTGTCATCTTACAGTCCTCTAGTGCTGTCCCAGACACGTGGGCGATGGGAAGGTAATATTGTAACTGTAAGTTTTGTCCTGGAAAACAGTGGAGAATTATATTCATTCTCTCATTTTCAAGGTGCATGTGAAATAAACACAAAATGAATGGATGATTGAACTTTAATTTATCTGATGAAAGGAGCTTGAGCAGCCTTCTTACAACAGTGCATCATCTATTGCTCTCGTCCTCAAGTCCTCTCCTGCCAGCCTTTCCTCATTATTAACCATAGCATCAGAATAAGTTAGACTACATAAGACAACTGCATACAGTTTACAGATTCTGAATGTAAAGGAAGGCAAGTCAGAGGAAATCAAGGACAAGAAATGACCCCTACTCCATAAAAAAGACTCATGAGTAAACAAATGCCCAATAAGATAACAATATTTTTTTCATCCTTCACCTTTCTTGGTTCTCCTCCTTGTTACATTATCATAAGGGAGAAAATGCATAGCCTTAAAGAAAAAGAGCATGTCCCTTAAAAAGAGATCTGGTCTCTCTCACTGTCGAAGTCATCATGGCATAGATGACTTAGATATGAACTGGGATATTATCATTCATACTTACCCTCCCAATGAAAATGACTATAGCCTCTAAAATAAATTAACAAACATGGAGGTGTAGGAATGGCTCAGCAGAGAAGAACTCTTCCAAAACACTGAAGTTAGGTTTCCAGCCCTCATAGTGCGTTGCTCACAACTGCCGATAACTATAGCTCTAGGGGATCTAACACCTCGGGATCTGTGGGTACCTGCACTCATGTGCACAGACACCCACACTTTAAGTATCGGAAATGGGCGTTGTGGAGAGAGCACAACAATTAAGAGTACTTGCTCTCACAAAGGACCGGGGTTTGATTCCTTGCACTCACGTGGTGGCTCCCAACTGTCTGTAACACCAGTTCCAGGGATCTGACAGCCTCTTCTGACCTCTATGGACACCAAGCACATGCATGCTGCACATATGTACCTGTGTGCAAATACCTGTGTGCTCTTCTTGGTGTCTTTCACATCTGTTTTGACTTTCCCTACTTTTCATTGACCCCGGAAGAGAGCTATAGATATAAACAATTCCTCTTTCACTCTGTTTTATTCCTATTGTTTGACTCAAAGTTTCGTTTCCAGTTGATAAATTTACCATTAAGGCTTTACCAGTAAAAGGTACTGTCAATCAGGCTCTTAATATTGTCTTGCTGAAACTAACTAAAAAGCAGAGAGAATCTATCCAAATCAACAAAATCAGAGATGAAAAGGGTGACATAACTACAGACACAGAGGAAATTCAAACAATCATTAGGTCATACTACAAAAGCCTATGTGCCACAAAATTTGAAAACCTAAATGAAATGGACAATTTTCTTGATAGATTCCATATTTCAACATTAAGTCAAGATCAGGTAGAAAGACTGAACAGCCCTATATCCCCCAAGAAAATTGAAGCAGTAATTCACAGTCTCTCCTCCAAAAAAAGCCCTGGGCCAGATGGTTTCAGTGCGGAATTCTACCAGACCTTCAAAGAAGTGCTCACACCAATTCTCCTCAAACTATTCCACAAAAGAGAAACAGAAGGTACATTACCAAACTCATTCTATGAAGCAACAGTCACCCTGATACCTAAACCACACAAAGACCCAACAAAAAAAGAGAACTTCAGACCTATCTCTCTAATGAACATTGATGCAAAAATACTCAGTAAAATACTGGCAAACCGAATCCAAGAACACATCAAAGATATCATCCACCACGACCAAGTAGGCTTCATCCCAGGCATGCAAGGGTGGTTCAACATACGGAAATCTATCAATGTAATCCACCACATAAACAAACTGAAGGAGAAAAACCACATTATCATCTCTTTAGATGCTGAGAAAGCATTTGACAAAGTCCAACACCCATTCATGTTTAAAGTCTTGGAGAGATCAGGAATACAAGGCACATATCTAAACATAGTAAAGGCAATATACAGCAAGCCTATAGCCAACATCAAACTCAATGGAGAGAAGCTTAAATCAATCCCACTGAAATCAGGGACAAGACAAGGCTGCCCACTCTCTCCCTACCTCTTCAACATAGTACTTGAAGTCCTAGCCAGAGCAATAAGACAACTAAAGGAGATCAAGGAGTTACAAATCAGAAAGGAAGAGGTCAAAGTGTCAGTATTCGCAGATAATATGATAGTATATATGAGCGACCCCAAAAATTCAACCAGAGAACTCCTTAAGCTGATAAACACCTTCAGCAAAGTGGCAGGATACAAAATCAACTCAAAAAAATCAGAAGCCCTCCTGTATACCGAAGACAAAAGGGCCGAGAAAGAAATTAGGGAAACAACACCCTTCACAATAGCCACTAACCACATAAAGTACCTTGGGGTGACACTAACCAAGCAAGTGAAAGACCTGTTTGAGAAAAACTTCAAGTCTCTGAAGAAAGAAATTGAAGAAGATCTCAGAAGATGGAAAGATCTCCCGTGCTCATGGATTGGTAGGATTAACATTGTGAAAATGGCCATCCTGCCAAAAGCAATCTACAGATTCAATGCAATTCCCATCAAAATACCAACTCAATTCTTTACAGACCTTGAAAAAAAGATTCCCAGCTTCATATGGAGAAACAAAAAAACCCAGAATCTCCAAAACAATGCTGTACAACAACAGATCATCTGGAGGTATCTCTATCCCTGATCTCAAATTGTACTACAGAGCAATAGTAATAAAAACTGCATGGTATTGGCATAAAAACAGAAAGGAGGATCAATGGAACCGCATAGAAGACCCAGAAATAAACCCACACACCTATGAATACTCAATTTTTGACAAAGAAGCCAAAACCATTCAATGGAAAAAAGACAGCATCTTCAACAAATGGTGCTGGTCCAACTGGATGTCCACATGCAGAAAAATGAAAATAGATCTATATTTATCACCCTGCACAAAACTAAAGTCCAAGTGGATCAAAGACCTCAACATAAAACCAGATACTCTAAATCTGTTAGAAGAAAAAAATGGGGAACAGCCTAGAACTCATTGGCACAGGAGACAACTTCCTGAACAGAACACCAACAGCACAGGCTCTAAGAGCAACAATCAATAAATGGGACCTCATGAAACTGAAAAGCTTCTGTAAAGCAAAGGACACTGTCATCAAAACAAAACGCCTGCCTACAGATTGGGAAAGAATCTTCACTAACCCTTTATCTGACAGAGGACTAATATCGAGTATATACAAAGAACTAAAGAAGCTGAAAAGCAGCAAACCAAGTAATCCAATTTAAAAAAATGGGGAACAGAGCTAAACAGAATTCTCAACAGAAGAATATCGAATGGCAGAGAAACACTTAAAGAAATGCTCATCCTCATTAGCCATCAGGGAAATGCAAATCAAAACGACCCTGAGATATCACCTTACACCCATCAGAATGGCCAAGTTGAAAAACTGATGCTGGAGAGGTTGTGGAGAAAGGGGAACCCTCCTCCACTGCTGGTGGGAATGTAAACTGATACAACCATTCTGGAAATCTATCTGGCGCTTTCTAAGACAATTAGGAATAGTGCTTCCTCAAGACCCAGCTATACCACTGCTAGGTATATACCCAAAGTTTGCTCAAGTACACAAAAGGGATATTTGCTCAACCATGTTTATAGCAGCATTATTTGTAATAGCCAGAACCTGGAAACAACCCAGATGTCCATCACCGGAGGAATGGGTACAGAAATTGTGGTATTTTTAAACAATGGAATACTACTCAGCAATCAAAAAGGAGGAAATCATGAAATTTGCAGGCAAATGGTGGGATCTAGAAAAGATCATTCTGAGTGAAATATCCCAGAAGGAGAAAGACAAACACGGTATATACTCACTTA
>NW_026585526.1:0-1338 GCF_907164565.1 Psammomys obesus | reverse complement strand
GATGAGAACTGATAGACTAAGATCAGTTCTCATCAAAAGTGGCTGCATTGTCCTCTACTGTGGCCTGGTAAGGTTGCTCCCCCCTCAGGGGGAAGTGATCAACGAGCAGGCCAATCATATTATGTCAGAGGCAGTCCCTCTTCCCATTACTATGTAACCCACTTGGACACTGAACTGCCATGGGCAGAATAAGGAAGTAAAATAGGAGGGAGGGGGCGGGAGGCTATCTCGTGAGTCATTGAGGCATTCCAAGGTTTTAACATTAACTGTTAAAACCAGTCAGGTGGGGGGTTGTTCCCGGTCTCAGGAAGCAATCTATCCAGGTGGTCAAAGCTAATTGCAGCCTCCAGCACCAGCATCTGTCGTGACTACGTGCCTGGGATTCTTGGTCTCCCGCATATCCCCCTTTCTTGTAATAAAGAAAAATGGGAGAAGTATCTGTCTTAGGCTATATGATGAGCATCCAAGCCCAGCACCGTTATATGAGGTGATCTGCCTGTCCTAGGCTATGTGAGTTGGCTCCACACTTGGATTCACAATAATCCCATCATCGGCTGTGGTCACAGCTATTGTGAGGTGACCAGCCTGTCTTAGGCTATGTGAACTGCCTCCAAGGTGTGGACTCACAATACTCCTGTCGATGGCTGCGATCACAGCTTCGCAGGTGTGCCCCTGGGCTTGGCATCATAATATTCCAGTCACTGATAGCTCCGTAGCCATTTAAAATATTTACGGGGGCGCGACTCTGGCTAGCTGGGTGAAGTCAAAAGCTGTTGAGGTATCTTCCTCAGGCACATCAGGGGACTTCTGACTGCTATTGGTAACAGACAGCTGGTGGTAATGAACTAACACAGAGCCTTTGTTAAGCGTTTCCACCTGTTCTTTAACAAAGGAAGTTAGTCTTTTAAATGCCCAAGGTCCAAAGGAGAGAAGGAGAAGGCCCATGAGAGGACCAAGGATAGAAGGAAGAAGGGTGGATAGAAGGAAGAAGGGTGGATAATAAGGGAGAAGTGGAAAACCAATTTTGATACCAGGACTCTTGTTTCTCTCTGTTCCGTTTTTGTTCCTCCAAACTGGAGTTAACTTTGTCGATACTGCTTTGTACTAAACCTGTTTTGTCAGTGTAAAAGCAGCATTCTTCCTTAAGCGCAGTGCAAAGTCCGCCTTCCTGGAGAAAAACCAAATCTAGACTGCTCCTGTTTTGTAAAACTCCCTCAGATAAGGACACCATAGAATCTTTTAGGTCCTGTAAGCCTTTTTGCAAATCTTGTAGGTCTTTGTTCACTGTCAAGGAGAGTTGATTAAATTGTTGCTGGGAGGTAATTAGGGAGGCTATGC
>NW_026585525.1:0-1232 GCF_907164565.1 Psammomys obesus | reverse complement strand
GCCTCTGAAAGCCTCTGCCATGCAGACTGTCAATGCAGATGCTGAGCCTGATGGCCAACCGATGGGCAGAGTGAATGGAATTTTATGTAAGAAGTGGGAAATAGTAAGAGCTGGAGAGGACAGGAACCCACAAGGAGAGCAACAGAACAAGAAAATTTGAACACAGGGAACTTCCCAGAGACTCATACTCCAACCAAGGACTATTCGTGGAGATGACCTAGAACCGTGACAATGCAGCCACTTCTGATGAGAACTGATAGACTAAGATCAGAAAGGAGAGGAGGACCTCCCCTATCAGTGGACTTGGGGAGGGGCATGCATGCAGAAAGGGGGGGAGGGCGGGACCGGGAGGGGAGGAGGGAGGGGCTTATGGGGGGATACAAAATGAATAAAGTGTAATTAATAAAAAATTTTAAAAAATTTCAATTTTTTCATATTTACATTAGTGATTACTTCAAAACAATTGTTCCTTTTTTATTAATTTATTTTTATTAATTACACTTTATTCACTTTGTATCCCCCTGTACTTCTCTTCCTCCTCGCCTCCGAATCCCACCCTCCCTCTTCCCGACCCGTGTCCCTCTTCCAGTCCACTGATACCGGAGGTCCTCCTCCCCTTCCCTCTGATCCTAGTCTATCAGGTCTCATCAGGAGTGGCTGCATTGTCATCTTCTGTGGCCTGTTAAGGATGCTCCCCGCTCAGGGGGAGGTGATAAAAGAGCAGACCAATCAGTTCATGTCAATTCAACCCATTTCTATGGAGCCCACTTGGATACTGAACTGCCATAGGCTACCTCTGTGCAGAGATTTCAGGCCATCTCCATGGAAATTTCTTAACAGGTACTGTATTTTAAAACACAACCGAAAGCCATTTCTTCAAAATGAGTTTTTTTTTATTTATATACTTTATTTTGAAATAAAATGTACACAAATTTGAAGACATGCATTGGTAATATTAGATATTAATATTTACCTATGTAATTTAAGCCTATATTTCCTTACTGAACATTTGTATTGTCTAGAAAATCTCCCTATGCTTTTATTTTTCTTAAGCCCCTTTTGAATCTTAAACAAGCAAAGTGTTCTAGGGGTTTTTATTTATCAGACAGATTATTTTGGCTTCAAAATCCACATAAAATGGAATATAAATGTTTATTTAAATTACTGTTTCATACATTTCTATCTTTTTTTTAACTTTTATTAGTTACACTTTATTCATTTTGTATCCCCCC
>NW_026585524.1:0-5658 GCF_907164565.1 Psammomys obesus | reverse complement strand
ATATATAATTTCCATGCCAATATGGATGAGGAAATTTTTTTACAAGGTCCCACTTTGAAATTAAGACCTACAGGCAATTAACCTCTACTGAGAATGAAAATTCTTCAACAGGGACCTTGGCCCTGGTATGTAATAAGAACTTTTATTTGCCAGCTTCAGTTATCTTGAAGATTACTGCTGCCTCCCTCTGCTAGCCTGGGCCTAATCCTGGAAGCTTCTATCCTCCAAATGTTTCAGCCTCTGATACTTAATGCTTAATAAACTCACCCTTTCTATTTCTTTCTGGGTTCATAGCTGACTCATTTGGCCTTCACCTGAGTTCTTTCTCTGCAACCTATCTCTTTATTACTGTCTTGGTAAAACTGTCTCTTTTCTCTCTCTTTGCATTGCCTATTAAGTAGCTTTCCTTTCCTCTCTCTTCTCATGAGAGTTGGGCATATCCTATCTGTCAAACCTTTCTCAGTTTTTCTGCCACCCAATTAAACATCACTTTCAAATGTGGGTGCTTCCTTCTGTAAAATAACTTTAACTTTCATTGTTTGAGATTAAAGGCTTGTACCACCACACCTGTACCTAAGCTTGTCTTTAATTGAATCTTGCTCTATACCAGGCTGGCCTAGAAATCAGACCTGCTTGCCTCTGTCTCCTATGTTAAAGGCATGTTTGTGTTCTCGCTGGATCACATAGACCTAGAAGGTCTTTGGATGTGATCTCTTGCCAGAGCAGCCATGTTCAAAATTAAAATTCATCTACACTGGTAGGTTATGTAATCCCAAGTGGTCAGCCTTGATTAAGGGGTACTACAAGTTGTATTTATAAATTTATATATAAAATATAATACAAATAATGAAAGGCCATGAATTTGAGGATTGATGAGGGACATGGGAGGGTGGAGGAAGAATAGAATAGACCAAATAAGCTAAATATAATATTCTTAAAGGAAATTCTTGAAAATACAACTAAAATGTTCATTAACTTTTAATTAAGACTACTGGCAAAGTAATAAATTATTATTTTAGAATTTGAATCTTATTTTCATAAAAAATGTGTTACTGTGCAATAAAATATTCAGAGTACTGAATATTTCTTCCAAAGAAACTTCTGGGAACTCTCTTCTCCCTACTGTACAAGTTACATCACGCCACCATGAGAAAGTCCAGACAATGGACGTCACTCGCTCAAATCTTGGGGGAAATTTGTATCATTCAGCAAAACTTCTAACAATAAGAGTTCGGTGAGATTTGTGCTCCATGTAAAGAGTGGGACTGTGCATGTAGTGCTTTTGCTTGTAATTTAAGGTTCTCACCAAGAACAAACAGTCACAGATAAACAAAAAGATACTTTTATTTGCTTGTACTTGGGTTTTGAGTATGGAGTGATTTTGTTTGTTTGGTTGGTTGGGTTTGTTTATATGCTTGTTTCTTCATTTGTTTATTAGTTTTGATTGTGACTTTTGGTTTTGTTTCTTATTGCTTTGGCTCAACTATAGAAGGAAAAAGGAGAAGTCCCGTCCAAGGAAAAAGTGGCTGTGTCATACTGCCAGTCTTCCTGATTTGTCCCATTTCCTGGACTCAGGGTGTCGCATTCCTGGTGCTTCTTCCACACCATACGTCTGCTCCTAAAGGAATAAGACCCTGAGCCAAAATAGCAAGGAGGCCTGTGAGGCGCTTTGCCCTCTGTCTTGAAGGTACAATTGGCTCTGGTTCCCTGTTGTCTTCTACATCAGACCTGTTTACTTAGCCAACCACAGAGCCTCACTGGCCAGCATTTATAGCATGGAACCAAAGCTTTGCATGCCTAAAAAGAAAATCTGTACACTGAATCAAAGCAAAGAACCAGAAAAGTTCATGTTATAATGTGACCTCTGTTGAACTTTTTTCAAAGGGCATCATTCAGGAATTATTAGAAATAGTGCCTGTCTTATTTGCCACATCCAGGAGATGCCACAGAAGACACTGAAAATGTCTAGGGACACTTCCAAAGCACCTTCCACTAATGATTCTTAGGTAAACAAGAATATTATGAAGATTTTAAAGTTTATTTTTCCCAAGCAATAAATGAATATATGCTACAAACACGGAATACTTTGACTATTAGGATAAAATTATGTCTGCTGTAAACACTGAGATTGCTCCTCTTAAGATGTAGAGGCAAGAAATCAAATAAATGCTACAGAACCAGCTAAAAACTCATCCCTGGAAATGTTCATATAAACTGAGAAACAGGGTGCTTGGGAATAAAATCCACTGAGGTGTGGTTACAGAATCACATTACTTCCTTGAATCATACCAGCAATTCTTAGTTAAAAAAAAAAAATTCAGTGTTTTTAAACTCAACTGGTTGTGCCAAAAGTAAAATTAAGGAAGCATGTTTCAAAATTGTAGCATCTGCTTAGCTAGTCATGTTTATGAAGGCATTCTGTTGATAACGACATAGTTTTTCTGGTTATGTGACTATCGAACATGAATTCAAATATAAAAAAATACACAGATTAAATTTATTGGCTTGGTACTTTCATATTTGAGGCAACTATAAACATTTACTGACATCTCTCATAACCTTTTGTAGGAGAATAGGATTTGAATGAAAAACAGGCTTGTAGCCTCTTGGGAAGAGATAGTACACCACATTTATTTGAAAAACACATGAAAATATAATGCTGAGCTATATTGTAATAACCATATTTGTAAATTTATGAGCCATCTAGCAGATGGGAATAATATTTCAAGTGTTATACTTACAGGATCCAATTGTCCTGTCCTTTCAAACAGTAGCAAATATTACACACTTATATGACTACAAAATACTTATTTCAAACTTTTAACATGTAAAACTTAATTTTGATGGTGCTTATTTAAATCATTGTGTGGAGCTGCCAATTTAATATTCTCCAGCAGGGTTAAAAGAAATTCTTACCAGCTGTGGCCTTGCCTGCATCTACTGCCTCTCAGGGACCTTCCAACTTTTGTGGTTCCCCTATTCCCCTTGATCATTTTCTTTATGGTCTTCTCTTGAATAATAGCCTAGAAACTGACCTTACACTCTGGGGTCATAATGATATATCTCTTTGGAACGACTTCCTTGCTTCTATTATGGAAACAATTCAATCCCTCTTTATAATTTAAAAGTGTCTCAAAATTCATTGTCTGCACAACTCTGAGAAGACCATTTCCTTCTTGTCAATTCTGTTTTGTTAGTTATCATTATCTGGGCAGGATCAGCAATCCTAGCCACCCCACAAACACTTCTTTATTCCATATTGGGTGCACACAATCAGTTTTCCCATGTGCTATTTTTAATATTACACATCCTGCCTGAATCCCTCAAATAGATTCCCAGTAAACACTGGTTAGTGTATGTGAATGACAATATATTTATAATAAATTTTCAACACTGGTGTTTTATCTTGAAAATCATATTGAAACTACTTCTTGACAAAGATGTCAAGAAGTTCCTTAATACATAACATCTCTATGAGCAAAGACAGATTGGTCTTATTTACAAATTAAAAACCTTTTGCTTGATGTTCTGTCATTGAAGATTTTGTTAAAATATGTGCCTCATTTTGGAGCAACCAATTTGAAGACAAAGCTTGTATGTCACAGATCAATTTAATTAGAAAAGAAAGAACTATGATGCTAAAGCTTGAATGTCAGATGTTATATATTTAACAGAAAGCTTAAACATAATAACAATAAAACAACAAACAAAAACTCTACTATAATTCTAGAAAAATAGTTTTAATTTGCTAACATATTGATAGGAACAAAATTTAGTGATCAATATATGTTTGGGCAATTGAGCAAAATAGAGAATTTAAGCAAAATCTGAACTTGAAAAATAACAAGCAAATACAAAACTGAATCATTAAGATAATGTATTGAAAGGCATAGCTATATTGCCTCTAATGGTTGCAAGGATTATTTATGTTTATGTATAATTAGTTAAGAAACAGTGAACACATATTTTAGTTACTAAGGATAATGTTAATACTTGCATGGCTGAAATTTCAGTGTATCTAAAATATCTTAGATTTTATGCAAAATTTCACATATTAGTTTTCCAATATTGCAGTGTTGGAAAATTGTGAGAATTAGTCCTAGTTATAAGCAATAAAACTGGAATCTAAGTGGTGGCTCTGGATAAATTGCAGATGACCTGACTCTATGACATTTGTATCCTCTTATCAAAATCTAAGCAAAGCTAACTAACCCTTCTTTATACTGCTCCTGGGCATATATCCAAAAGATGCTCCATCAGAAAACAAGGACATTTGCTCAACTATGTTTTTGGCAGCTTTATTCATAATAGCCAGAATCTGGAAATAACCTAGATGCCCCTCAACAGAAGAATGGATAAAGAAATCGTGCTACATTTACACAATGGAATACTACTCAGCTATTAAAAACAAGGAAATCATGAACTTTGGAAGCAAATGGATGTAACTAGAAAAGTTCATCCTGCATGAGGTAACCCAGAACCAGAAAGACACTCATGGTATATATTCACTTAAAAACATATATTAGCCGTATAATACAGGATAATCATACTAAAAGCCACAGACCTAAAGAAGCTAAATAACAAGGAGGACCCTAGGGAGGATGCTTAATTCTCATTCAGAAGGGCAAATAGAATAAACAGCTGAAGCAGTTGAAGAAAGGGAACAGGACAGGAGCATACCACAGATGTCTTCTGAAAGACTCTACCCAGCAGGAGATCAAAGCAGATGCTGAGACTCACAGCCAGTTTTGGGGCTGAGCACAGGGAGTTTTATGAAAGAGTAGGTGGATAGGAGAACCCAGAGTGGAAAGGAGCCCCATAAAGAGACCTACAAAGCCCATGCAGGCCTACAGAGACTCAAGACTAACCAAGGATCATGCTCTGAGAGGACCTAGACAGCTGCTCAGATGTAGCCAATAGGCAATTCAATCTTCATGTGGGTTCTCTAGTAAGGGAAGCAGGGTCTGTCTCTGACAGGAACTCTGTTGCCTGCTTTTTGATCCCATCACCCTGGAGGACAGCCTTCCCAGGATACAGAAGAAGAGGATCCAGGCAGTCCTGATGAGACTTGATAGGCTAGGGTCATATGTAGGGGGAAGAGGACTCCCCCTTCATTTGAATAAAGGAGGGGGGTGGGAGTAAGAGTGAAAGAGGGTGGGACAGGGCGGAAATAAGGGAGGGGACTATTGTTGGAATAATGTTCTTGTGGAATGTGTACAATTTACCCTTGTTCATTCAGATATTGATTTCTCTTCCTCACTATCTGCTTTTAATCTGGACACTGCATTGTGGTGCTTATTCTAAGCATCACCTGTCTCAAGTTTGTGTAAACATGCCACCATTTGTTCTCTAAATTGTCAGTTAAAATAACCAGCCACATTGCTGTGCAATGGAGAGGATAGGGTGGGACATCCTGATCTGGAGTGGAAGGAAGAAGAAGTAGGAGAGAGGAGAAGAGGAGAATCAGAAGGACAGGTAAAAAAAAAAAAAAAAAAAAAAAAAGAAAAAGAAAAAAACAAAGAAACAAACAAAAACCTCTTTAAATTCTCACCCATCCTATACAATGGAGTATTACTCAGCAATGAAAAATAAGGAAATCATGAAATTTGCAGGTAAATGGTGGGACCTGGAAAGGATCATCCTGAGTGAGTTGTCCCA
>NW_026585523.1:752114-758641 GCF_907164565.1 Psammomys obesus | reverse complement strand
CGCATAGAAGACCCAGAAATAAACCCACACACCTATGAATACTCAATATTTGACAAAGAAGCCAAATCCATTCAATGGAAAAAAGACAGCATCTTCAACAAATGGTGCTGGACCAACTGGATGTCTACATGCAGAAAAATGAAAATAGATCCATATTTATCACCCTGCACAAAACTAAAGTCCAAGTGGATCAAGGACCTCAACATAAAACCAGATACTCTAAATCAGTTGGAAAAAAAAGTGGGGAACAGCCTAGAACTCATTGGCACAGGAGACAACTTCCTGAACAGAACACCAACAGCACAGGCTCTAAGAGCAACAATCAATAAATGGGACCTCATGAAACTGAAAAGCTTCTGTAAAGCAAAAGACACTGTCATCAAAACAAATAGACAGCCTACAGATTGGGAAAGAATCTTCACCAACCCTTTATCTGACAGAGGGCTAATATCCAGTATATATAAAGAACTAAAGAAGCAGAAAACAACAAACCAAGTAATCCAATTAAAAAATGGGGAACAGAGCTAAACAGAGAATTCTCGAAAGAGGAACATCGAATGGCAGAGAAACACTTAAAGAAATGCTCAACCTCATTAGCCATTAGGGAAATGCAAATCAAAACGACCCTGAGATTTCACCTTACACCCATCAGAATGGCCAAGATGAAAAACTCAAGTGATAGCACATGCTGGAGAGGTTGTGGAGAAAAGGGAACCCTCCTCCATTGCTGGTGGGAATGTAAACTGGTTCAACCACTTTGGAAGTCAATCTGGCGCTTTCTCAGACAACTAGGAGTAGTGCTACCTCAAGACCCAGCTATACCACTCCTAGGTATATACCCAAAATTTGCTCAAGTACACAACAAGAACATTTGTTCAACCATGTTTGTAGCAGCTTTATTTGTAATAGCCAGAACTTGGAAACAACCCAGATGTCCATCAACGGAGGAATGGATACAGAAATTGTGGTATTTTTACACAATGGAATACTACTCAGCAATCAAAAAGGAGGAAATCATGAAATTTGCAGGCAAGTGGTGGGATCTAGAAAAGATCATTCTGAGTGAAGTATCCCAGAAGGAGAAAGACAAACTTGGTATATACTCGCTTATATAGACCTACAAGACATGATAAACATAATGAAATCTACACACCTAAAGAAGATAATCAAGAAAGTGGACACAGGCGAAGGTGATTAATCCTCATTTAGAAAGACAAATGGGATGTGCATTGAACTTATGACAGGAGTCTACCACAAAAGGCATCTGAAAGACTCTACCTAGCAGTGTTTCAAAGCAGATACTAAGAATCATAACCAAACCCTTGGCAGAGTGCAGGGAACCATATGAAAGAAGGGAAGTTAGTATGATATGGAAAGGATAGGAGCTCTACAAGGACCAAATATATCTGGGCACAGGGTCTTTTCTGAGACTGACACTCAACCAAGGACCATCTATGGATATAACCTAGAACTTATGCTCGGATGTGGCCTGTGGTAGCTCAGTAACCAAGTAGTTTTCCAAAGTGAGGGGAACACGGACTATTTCTAACAGGATCTCAAGGGCAGGCTGTTTGACGCCCCCACCCCCGCCCCCGGGGAGGAGCAGTCTGTTAGGCCACAGAGGAGGACTTTGCAGCCAGCCCTGAAGATACCTGATAAAACAGGGTCAGATGAAAGGGGAGGAGGTCCTCCCCTATCAGGGGACTTGGAAAGGGGCAGGGAGGAGACCAGGGAGGGAGTGCGGGGTTGGGGAGGGAATGAGGGAGCGGGATACAGCTGGGACACAGAGTTAACAAAATGTAACTAAAAAGAAAAATAAAATAAAAAAAAATATTAAAAAAAAAAAAAGAAAGGGACATTGCAAGTTGTTTTTGGGTTTCCACTTCTCCCGTCAATAGTGTTTACCTCTTTTGTGTGTGCGTGTGTGGCCTTGATGAACATTTGGCAGTCAAGGGAGAATCTTGGGTTTCTGTCTTTGGGTTCTATCTTGTTTGAGTCGGCATCTCTTTGTTGTTCAGAGTGTCTCTTGTTGCACCCTCCCACATCACCCTAGGAAACTGGGATACAGAAGATACACCTGACTTTTCTTGGGTTGTGGGGATTCGAACTCAGGTCTTCATGCTTACATGGCATGAGCTTTATTCACTGAGCCATGGTTTAGCCACGACTTCCTTCTTGAAGAACAGTTCTCCTTCCTAGTTCTTGAACATTTTCCCACAATGCAGGCACCTTCTGTGTCTTTTTTTTTTTCTTCCAATTTTACTCATGTATATTTGGCTTATTATTTTATATAGTTGCTAATTGACAATAATTTAAATCCACACTCCTCTCGGCTTAAAAAAAACTAATTATTTTCTAGGTAAATATGAATCTTTAAGACTCAAAGACATTAAATTATAACAATGGAATCAAAGGAGTGACATTCTGGGCAGTGCCTTGTCTACCTTTCTTTCCTGTAAAATGTGTCCCTGGGTGTGGCAGGCAGGTGGGTAGAAACAGACTGGCAAGATTTGAACAGTATGGTACAGAGGAGTAATGTATGCGACCTTGATCAGATCCCTTTAATTTATCTGCAGAAGCCTGTTATCCCTGATTCGTGGAAACAGCACGAGGATAGATAGAAAGAATTAGGTATCAAGTGATTAGGGAACAGCATCCTGATTTTCCCTAGTGCTTTATGGGGAATAGTTTGTGGCTCTTGTGGTCAAGTATATTGAAATGAAATGCTCACTTGTCCTAATACTTTCTAAACAGTTTTCCAGGGTGCAGACCCCCGTCGTGTATCGAGTTAACCCACCAAGTGGAGTTCCAGGTAAGGATTCTCCTATTAAATATGATTAATCGTGGATCTTTTTGCCAACCTTGTTGCAAACTCTTCTACCAGTGTGTGGTCAGTTTAGCTTCTTATCTGATGTTGTTTTTGAAAATAAGCTTCATTCTGGTTTCTTTTTAAATTGGTTTGTTCTTCCCTTTAGGCACTTTTGTTCTATAGCTTCACTGATAACAAGAACAGAAACAACAAAAAAACATTCAAAACATAATTAAAAAAGAAATCCAAAGTGTTTGATACAGGAGACTGGGGGAGATAGAAATCCTCACCACTCAACTTTATTACCACCTATAATAGTCCATTCATACTAGAAATTCCTTATTGAACCCTTCCCGTGTGCCAACTTACATTCTTAACTCTTCATAGGTATTATTACCTGAGGGTAACAAAACCATGATGCTATAGTAACTATTATTATTTCTGATTTTGAGGAGGAAAAAATGAGGTATAGTTTGTTTAAAGCAATGGTTTTCAGCCTTCCTTAATGCTGTGACCCTTTAATACAGCTCCTCATATTGAGGTGACCCCCAACCACAAAGTTATTTCATTACTACGTCATAGCTATAATTTTGCTACTGTTATGAATTGTAATACAAGTTTCTAATATTCAAGATATCTAATATGTGACCCCTGCAAAAGGATTGTTTATCCCCCCCCACCAAAAAAAAGAAAGTTTGCATCCAACAGGTTAAGAACCGCTGTTCTAAAATTCTATCAATTAAAAGCAGTGTGGCTGAGATTTGAATTGAGACAAAACTGGGTCCATACCCATTTTTCGGTTCGTGAACTGGTACTGGATACAACTCGGGGCACTATTAGCCCTGATGTTTATCAAGAGAATTTGTTCATGAGTTAAGAGAAAGCACGGACAAATGTACTTGATCATAGTCAAAAGAGTCAGAAAAGATGAAACCCATGAATCTTAGAGCTAGGAGAGTGGAAGAGGAGGGGGTTATGTAAGATAAGGGATTTACATAGAAGAAGAGGACACTCTGAGCAATAGGTCTAGTAACGTTGTATGTCTTCCTAAAAATCAAATAATAAACACGGCTTTGTGTATGTATATATATATGTGTGTGTGTGTTTACTTTGCTATCTTTTTATTGGCAAATTACTGTATGTATGCATGTACACACACATGTATAGTGTATTTTATTTGTTCTATATTTCCAGAAAGGCATACATAAGTGAACATAGTTGCTAATTAAAAATTATTACATTTACCTCTATACTAGTTACTAGTGTGTGTATATGTTACATTTACTGCTATACTGATTATCAGTGTGTGTGCATGTGTGTAGGGTGTACATGAACACACGTGCCACAGTTGGTACATGGTGGTCAGAGGAGAACTTTCAGGTTTTGGTTCTCTTCTTCTACCATGTGGGCCCAGGGATGAAACTCAAGTCATCATGCTCCAGGGGAAGTGCCTTTGTTTACCCACTGACCCATCTTGCCAGGTCAAGGGGCCAGCTTTAGGTATGATTATGTCAGAGTGCATCATGTGATCTAATTTTTTGATGTTGTTAACTGGTCCAGATAATCAGGATGAGTATCTACGTTACAGACAATGTCTGTAAATTGTGGCATGCGTGTCAATACAATGTATGTATGTGTGTACTGAAACTGTATTCCAGAGAACAAGAATTTGGCATTTTCTTCCTGCAGAAGGCTTTCCCAGATTAACCAAGGCATGATCATGTTTTATGAAAAAGAATGTGAAGTGTGAAAATTATGAGCAGACATATGAGTTCCTGCCTATTGTATGTGGGAAGCCCCAGTGCAGGGGGAAGAAATCTTATCCTGATGAGGGCTGAATAAGGAGCTGAGAGAGATGTGACGTGGGCTGTCAGCTGCTCCCCAGACCTGTCACACCTGCTTGTCTCGCTGAGGTGGAGTTCTGCACACTGTCGCTTCCACCTTTGGGGGTAACGTTTGGTGGCTGGCCCTGTCAGAGTGGTCCCCCAAGGCACGATCCACATGGCTGCATCTTCGCAATCACTTTCTAGACAATTACTCTCATTTCATTTGGGAAGCTTGCCCAGAGTAGCAGCCAGGGATGTGCGGGAGGAGGTAGCTACAGAAGAGCCGGTTTGATTTTATGGGTAGTTGGATTTCTGTATGTGCTTAACAGTCCTTCACTGTGACGCGGAATCCCCGGGGACCGTGTTCTACTTTGCCCATTTGTCAGCCTCTGCCCGGCGTCTTTGTTTAGGAACAAACAACCAAAGAGCCCACAGGACTTTCTAATTTCTGTAATCTAGTATTTGTTTTCAAGAGGCATGTAACAAAGCTTGTTGATGTATGTATCTATAAAATATATGTGTGTGTGTGTATGTATGTGTGCTTCTCATAGGGCTAGGAAGCCAATGATGTTGCTTTGTTGGCACATTAAATAGCCATTTTTTAGCATCATCATCATCATCATCATCAGCAGCAGCAGCAGCAGCAGCAGAAGTAGCAGCAGGAGCAGCAGCAGCAGCCGCAGCAGCCGCAGGGAATTTGAGGTTCCATTCTTTCCGGAAACCTTTGTCTCCATCATTAAGATGGCACGATGTCTCCTCATTCACTTGAAAGGTTCAGTGCTAGGCACACGATGACCACAGATGGAAGTCCCCTCTTACTAATGACCCACAGAACAGCATGAAGAGAATACACAGATAATGATGTTGTTCAGCAGCTTTCAGTGCTCATGAGGACACTCCAAGTTTTCTGGATGCAGCAACCCCAAGCACCCCAGAGATAACTTTTTCTCCCAAGTTTTGAGGTTTTACTGGATTAACAGACACCTCTCTCATCTGGGAAGCTAGCTTATGATATTTTTACTGCCAGATCATCATGAGTATCATCATGGGCTTATAGGTATATGACATCATACATGGCTTACCCAGTCTTTGCTGAGTGAGCAACATAGGCCTGTTATCCAAACTTCAGCCCTAACTCTCTTGCTGTTTTGTGCTTGTTTTTATTTCCTGTCCATTAGGCTCACGATGGACTTTTATCTTTTGTACTTTAAGATATGGAAACTAATTAGGATCCCAGAAGACTAATTAGAATGTGTGATGGAGCCTCTTCCTGTGTTTTTTTAAAATTTTATTTATGCAATTATATTAGTTCTTTGAGAATTTCACACAACATATTTTTACCACATTTATCCTCTCTTCATACTCTTTCCAGGTTCACTACTCCCTTTCCTACCTATACAGTTTTACATTTTTTATTTCCTTAAAACAAACAAACAAACAAATAAACAAACAAACAAATGCGCAAACAAACACACACACACACAGACACACACACACACCAAATACAATTTGTGCTGCCCATATACTCTTGGGTGTGTGGTCTTCCATCAAAGCATGATTGAATTACCAGGGGCCACACTCTTAAAGAAAATTGACTCTCCCTCACCCAGAAGTCTCAAATTGCCAATAGTTCCATGTTTAGGGGTAGAGTTTCATGCTAACCTCTCTTACTCCATGGTGGGATTTTGTATGCTTTGAGCATGCACAGATTTTGTGCATAAGCACTGAACATTTATGCAACTGCCCCATTGTGTCTGGAGAATGCTGTTTTTCCTAATCATCATCCTGGTCTTTTGCTCTTACAACTTTTTTTAATCTCCTTTTCCACAATGACCCTTAAGCACCTGGTGCCTGGTGTGTGTGTGTGTGTGTGTGTGTGTGTGTGTGTGTGT
>NW_026585523.1:674202-752104 GCF_907164565.1 Psammomys obesus | reverse complement strand
GTGTGTGTGTGTGTGTGTGTGTGTGTGTGTGTGTGTGTATAATATGGGTATCCCCAAATAGAATAGCGCTAAGTACTCTATAACCCTTACTAGTTGTACAATTGTAAATCTCTGTTTTAATTACCATCTACTGCCAAAAGAAGCTTCTCTGATGAGGGTTGAGAGATATGAAATATAACACACACCACATATAGGATATCATATAATGTTCAATGTGTGCATACATTGTATAACATTCATATCAAAATATGCATATCTGTTTCCTCGAACATAGCCCTTATTTTTGAAGACACTCAAAATCTAGATTTTTAAAACAAAATACATTGATGTCATCTAATTGTGAAACAGAATCCAGGACTAATTTTTCCTATCTAACTGGAACTTAGCCGTCATTGGTCAACCTTTTCTTATCCCTCCCTCTCACTGATTCTTCCCAGCCTACGGCAAGTACACTCAACTTCCATGTGATCAATATGTTTAGGTAGTATATTATTTTAGCCTTTCTAGTGTGTAACCCTGACCACTGGGTTCCGGCACTCATTTTACATTTATATGGTTTATTAAAAATGTTAGTGTTATACCCCTGTGCCTTGTTGGATATATGGACCAAACCAAAACCAAGCAGAATTTATGCTATATGTTTGGAGTTGGAGCCAATCACGTTATGGTTTGAACTCTTTGTGACACAGGAGAACTAATACACGTGTATGGCTGGATCATCACTGACCGGCTGGAAACGTTTGATCCTGATGCGGACTACATCGACAGGTAAGCCTGTTTGTTCCTGTGTTCACCTGGTTACATATGTGCTTGATGGCACCCCGGGGCCAGCTTCTATTACAGCAGCAAACTGCAGAACACAGAGCTGCTACTTTCCTCTATGCAGTTTATGGTCCTTGGCGCGCCAGATTTCAGCTTTCCCTTTGTGAACGTGATTGCAGCTGGCAGATTAGGTTGGTCCTACTGACAGGTAGAGACTGGGTTCTCTGTGAACAGTGCTATAACTGGTCCTTTTCTTTCCTTTCCTTCCCGCCGCTCTGAGGGTAAAGTGAATTCTCTCTAAAGTGATGCGTAAACACAAAAGTCTATTAAGCTTTCTTTTTAGTTGGTTATTACCCATTGTTCATTCAGAAGTCCTGTTGGTGAGGTGAGAGGGAACCGTGGGCTCAGGCACAGAGGAGAGACCGTCTGTGGGCTCAGGCAGTACGAGCTGTGTAGCGTGGTAGTGTGTAATGCTTGTGAACGTGACGTTCCTCATGGATATGTTAGAGGTATAGAATGTTACTATGAAATCATCCGTGTTTGGGAGAGGAAGACCAGAGTTCACAAGAAGCTTTGGACAACTGATGTCCCCCAACATATCCTTATATAGTGAAGATTTATAATTTACCCAACTGTATGGTGTCTACACACTGGTTCTAAGTTTTTCTTCACCCCTGAATATCTTAGAGGCAGTTTCTTTGCTTCTCACATTTTTTTTGATTCTTCCCTCCATTTCTATCATTAAGAAGTTGTCAACTTCATTTTATAATAATAATAATAATAATAATAATAATAATAATAATAATAATAATAACTTTTACTGGGGGAAAGAAAGTCCAAGTATATCCTTAGCCAATGTGCTGTCTTTACTGCTTGGTCCTATCTTAGCCTCAGTCTGGGATCCAACTTTTAAAGGTGTAGTTAAGACACAAATTCTATAACTGTGCAGACCAAATATGGAGAAAGGGTAAAATCTCCATGTACAATGCAGAATCATGGGCTATGAGGGTACCTCTATTCCCTGAGAGAAAAGTAAGAGTCTCCACCGAGCCCCCACAATGGTACCCCACAGGTCCAGAGGAGAAAGTTCAGAACATTCTGCCTTTGGCAACCATGTTTACTGGGAACACTGCATTAGCGTTTCTTGTCTTTGTTTTTTCTCTTTGCCCATCAATACAGCCCATTAATCCTGGAGGCTGAAGGAGACAAATGGCTTACTCCTTGTTCTCTTATAAATAGGCAGACAGGAAGCTGGTGAGTATTTTTTTTTTTTTTTTGCTGTTATTGTTTTCTTATGTGTGCTTTCAGTTTGTTCTATATGATAACCGTATACACATACAACCATCACTTAAAAAAAACTATAAATCACTTGTAATAGTTATCTCTCTTATTTTTAGACTTACAGGAAAAAGATGAAAGTATCAGTGGAAAGTAAAAAATAAAGTAGAATCTAAAGCCTTTTGTGAAAATAGCGAGGCACTACTTATTAAAGGCTCCACACCAACACTTGGCCAATGCTCTACACTGAAATCAGCCAGTTATTTTATATGTGTGGTTATTAGTCTCTCTTTGCAGATGAGACTGGGTTTTATAGAGATCATGCAGCAGACTGGAGCCTGTAATTCTTTATGACCAAGCAGCCTTCAGAATCTATCTCCTACCACTGTACCTATAATGACAAGGAAATCAAACAATGCTTGAAACATGTTTTTTCCCCTTTTTAATGAACTTCTGGTGTTCATGCATGTGTGTGCATGCTTACATGTGTGTGGGCATGTATGTATGAGGCTTTACGTGTACATTCAGGTAGCTCACATTTAATGTATGGAATCGTAATAGCTTGACTTCCAATCCTGTTCAAACAGACAGGCCTTCTTAATCAAACTCAGAGCTAGCTATGGCTAGTATTGTACACACAAAGTCCCATCCTGAAACATTTAAAAATGAGTGTCTCTACACTCTAGGTATTATTGCCACAATTTGGCAGGATTTTTACTTAACTTTCAACTAGATGAGTTAATTTTCCTTTGAGGCTGTAACAAGAATTGTGTGCTGTGGCCTGCCCTCTTGGGATGAGTATTTAGTGGAACCGAATTCTGTACTGTAGTTTCTTTCTAGTGTCTTCAGTTAGCCTGAGATTGTTTTTGGTTCACATCTTTTGTTAGGTTTTATTATGTTTGTCATAAAACAGATTTTGAAAAGAAAAAAAAAACACGAAACAGAAACCACGAGTAAGTTGACCTTTGTTTGCCAGACTGTGCCCACACTGTGAATTTGGCATGGGGCTTGAGGACTCCGGTTGGCATTATTCTATAGATTATCTTACTATACATACCTTCAGCATGTATCAGATTTTTTTCTGGCTATTTTGGCTCCTATATATTTGCTTTCTTTACAGAGCTGAGAATTTTCAGCAATTGCCTGGTTATTCTTACTTCAGCATGTTTTTCCCCCCTCAGTTTTCCCATCCAGGAGGAACAAGGCCTTGGGACTGTGCAGTGCCGTGTGGAAGGCGATTACATTGGTCTGTTTTAGAACTATCACCTAAGAGAAGATAGTTTCTTCCTTGGTATCCAGAAAGGCAAACAAAAACATATTCCCTATATGGTATTCCTGTGACTAATAACAACTGCTACCAAAATAACTTCTGAAAAAAAAAAAAAAAAAACCACACAAACATCTTCATTGTAAACTAATTTAATTGTCATAATCAGTAATTTCACTTTACAAATGATTGTGTTGATAATGTCAACTTGTGCTGACATTAGGATTTAAATCATGCCTCATCTAAATCTAGGCACAGGGCTTTTATTTGTCATACATGTGTTGTGTCCAATTCTTCATGAAAGCCTCTGAAGTATTTACCTGGGCAACTTGAAAGAGATTCCAGGTGTGGCAAGTAATGATGATGTTATAGGTGTGGGCCTAAGGTAGCAATGTCTTGGCCCAGGAGAGTCATGCTCAGTCCTAGACTCATGTCTGTATCTTTGTGTTTCAGGTTCCCAGAATGTTAGTTTCTCAGTATTTAACAAAGGGAGGTGAGTAACCAGGGCAGACAAATCTGCCTGTGTCTGGTGTCATCTGTAACCTCCTGGGCACTGTCTTTAACCTTTACAATTTCAACCATACACCAGTAGGATATAGCAAATCCCCCACACCTATGATTTCTCTCCCTTGAGTGAGCATTGTTCTGTCTTACCTTTGGGCATCACAGAGGCATCACAGAATTTTAGGAACTAGGCCTTAAGTGCAGTGAAATCTGTAGCTGTCATGGGTGTTATAGGTAATAGTTTCCAGAGGCACGCTGCATCATTATAGGACTTGCCTTTTTCAAAATAGAGAGTTCACATTTCATCATTCTTCGGAGACACAGATAAATTAGGATTCTGGATTTCTGTGTGTGTGCCCTACTTCTTGTTCTGGCAGAAGTTTTTGCCCTTAAAAATGCATTCATTGTTTGAAATTAATTTGACTGTGATTATATCAATCCATTACATATAAGTGCACAGCTCAAAGTATGGATTTGTTGTCTCTTTCTTTCCCCTCAAGAACAAAACTCGCACACGGTATATACTCACTCATATAGTCTTATAGGATAAACCTACTAAAATCTGTACATCTAAAGAAATTAATCAAGAGAGAGGACCCTGACTAAAACACTCAATCCCCATCCCGAAAGGCAAAGAAGATGGACGTCAGAAGAAGAAGAAAGCAGGAAACAGCCTAGGAACCTGCCACAGAGGGCCTCTGAAAGACTCTGCCCTGCAGACTATCAAAGCAGATGCTGAGACTTTATGGCCAACTGTTGGGCAGAGTGCATGGAATCTTATGTAAGAAGTGGGAAATAGTAGATTATGAAGAGGACAGGAACTCCACAAGGAGAGCAACAGAACCAGAAGATTTGAACACAGGGGTCTTCCAAGAGACTCATACTCCAACCAAGTACCAGGCATGGATATAACCTAGAACCCCTGCGCAGATGTAATCCATGGCAGTTTAGTGTCTAAGTGAGTTACATAGTAATGGGAAGAGGGACTGCCTCCGACACAATCTGATTGGTCACCTTTGATCTTTGATCACCTCCCCCTGAGGGGAGAGCAGTCTTACTAGGCCACAGAAGATGACAATGCAGCCACTCCTGATGTGATCTGATAGACTAAGATCAGAAGGAAGGAGAGGAGGGCCTCCCTTATCCGTGGACTTGGGGAGGGGCATGAGTGAAGAAGGGGAAGGGAGGGTGGGATTGGGAGGGGAGGAGGGAGGGACTTATGGAGGGATACAAAGTGAATAAAGTGTAAAAAAATAATTAAAAAAAGAAAATCTTAACAAACTGAGCATATAATGGGAATTGTCTTCCATGATAAACATCATTTATAAACATCATTTACAGAAGAACTTGAAAAAAAAAAAGAACAAAACTGATCTACTCTATTGTAGGAATCTCTGGTATCTGTCTTTTCAGTATGGGAATCTACAGTATCCACTTACGTATTATAGGAATCTATTATCTAGTGTACATTAGCTCAGTATCAGTCCCATTTATATTTACTGTTGCATTTAACATTTATGACATCCTATAAAATAGAGATTATTTCAGTACAATAATTTTATCTACGAGAAAACAAGCTTGAATCCACTGATACTGCTTTTGCGTTATCAAAAGGAGCTGGTGTTCAAGTTGTTAAACATACTGGAGGTTATTCTGTGAACTTCCTTCTAAGCAGTCAATTTTTAAAAACACAAATGTAGGTGACATCTTATCAAAAGCCTTTATTTTCCTTTGAAGGTCAATTGTGCACAAGAAAGCCTGGCTGATCAGTGCGAAGCAGGCCCTGTTCTTGTACCAGACATACTCAGGTACTCTCTCCCTTCATCCCTTCTTCGTCATCCTTTCCCTCATAGTGCACTCAGAGTTAGACTTTCCTTTTCTTCTGGAAGTTTCTCTGTGGCCATTAGCATGACCTTTTGGTTCTGGCTGAAATTAAGTTGCTTGTATTTGTGTCAGCTTTGGTGCTTATAATCCTGCATTGTTTACTGATGTTCTGAAAAATGCATCATTAAGTGCCTTAGTTCTTGCACTTTCTTCACAGCTTGCTTGCACGCAAATGTAGATGCTGTAGCTCAGTCATGAATTATGGCCTCTTGATGCAAGCAAGAGATGAAATAAACATGCCATGCATGAAGCTGGTGTCAGTATAACACAGCATACTGTTTTTCAGTGAACTCTTTATTTTGTAAGCAACTTTTTATTTTATTTTATTTTCCATTATAAAATAACAGGACAAGCATAGAAATAGTATAATATAATAATCAGATAAAGGTAAGTTCAATTAATTATTATTAAGTATAGATTGTACATATTTATGTTGCACTTTTGTGTTAATTTTTGACACTTTATTACTGTTTCATAGTTTATATAACAATTTTTAGTCATTTTGTTTTCAATTCCCTTCTCTCATCCTCCTCCAATGGCAGCATAGTAGCTTTGCAGGAACCAAAATGTCCTTACAGTATATGTCTATGTCCTTGCAGTAGCCTTGCTGGTGTCACTCCATGGCAAGTTTCCAGCACCAGTACAGTCTTATGGAGGAACTGATGAAGATGTGATCTGTTGTTGGCTGATGCACTGTCAAGCAGCTTTTGACTGTATTCAAAGAAGCTTGACTGTAGACTTCTATACAAAGTCTGTGGCTATAGACTGAAAGAAATAAACAGGCGTTGTGCCTTCTATGTTCTGAAAAGTAACAGGAGGAAGGTGGCACTTCCTTCTGGTTATTCTCCCAGCCCATCCCTGCATATATGCACTCATTCAGTGGTTTATGACTTACCTATTCTGATGCTAAGCTAAGCACAGTGTGGCCCTCTGATGGGCAAGCTCTGATACTAAAAGATGAACTCTGAAAATTGGAAACTCACACAAAATTGTGAACTCAGTTCACTAGCAGGCGGTTGGCTAGCTAAAGAGAGCTTGCAGTGTCCACCACAAAGCCACTGAAAACATGACTGTGAGGTAGGTTCAGATTTCAGAAGCAACGAAAACTGCCTTTCTAAAAGAGAAAGCTATCATCCCCCAGGTCATGGGACAAACGTGATTTATTCTCCAGGCAGCCCATCCTGCTGGAGCTGAATTTGACCCTTGCCCTTCTTGTCTTTAAACCTGGTGTGTTTGAGAATAGGTGTGAAGAAGAACCCATACCCATGGATACAGTGACATGAGCAACAAGGCAGTTTAATCCTGGATGAGTGTTCAGCATATAATCCCAACATTCATTTTTTTGAGCTAAAGAATAGGAAATACTGCCCTGTGTGACTATTGAGAAAACAGATTAAGAGGGGGTGCATGACGCTACCTAAGGTCCCTGCAAATTATAACCCCCATGCATATAACCAACACCCCTTAGGAAGCATGCTGCCTCTTCTGCCCTAACTCAGGATTCCACGATTCTGCTGTGGTTTCCAGTCCAGATGGGAAGGCTTACAGTTTCTGTGATCATACATTTCTTGGGATGTATGACTCACAGGCCCGAGCATTTTCATAGTGGAGGAATCCCCAAGGATATAGAGAATCCTTAAGAGTCTGGAGCTGAGCCTCTTCAGGCTAGCACACGGTAACCAGTCCAGTGTGGTTAAGCTTCTAAGCCTTTCTGAGCTAGGTTCAGCTCATGTGAAAGGAATAATGTGGTGCTTGATCTTTCACTTTCAAAGATTGTCCAAAGTAGTTGGCGAGGAAGAATTTTTGAATTCACCCAACATTTCTCTGCTCTTTTTATGATCACCCTCATGGAATCACACATTTATCAGAGGTCTGCCTGCCTCTGCCTCCCAATTTCTGGCATTAAAGGAGTGTATTACACCTGGCTGACACATCTATTTTATCTTTTTAACAGCTGGGCAGTTTGGGGCCCCATAATCTCTGGCATAGCGTGCTCTAGAGATTTCTTAGGGAGTCTGACTTGACATCTGTCCCCTGAAGATCCATGTTCCACACAGCCAGCAGTGATGTCTACTTCAAGCAAACACCTGGCACTTCTTCACCTGGTCCATTCTCTAATCCAATGGTTCTCAACCTCCCTAATGCTGCGACCTTTAATACAGTTCCTCATATTGTGGTGACCCTCAACCACAGAGTTTTTTCATTGTTATTTCATAACTGTAATTTGCTAGTGTTAAGAATTGTAATGCAAATATCTGATATACAGGATGGTCGTAGGTGACCCCTGTGAAATGGTTGTTCAACCCCTAAAGGTGTCACAACTCACAGGTTGAGAACTGTGGCTCTAGAGGACTCACATCTTCTGTGAGAAATAGCCCACTTCTTTACCTCTTCCTTATGTGCTTCTCAAGCTCATTTTCCTCTTTCTCTTCTTTTCTCTCTTCCCGTCTCTCTTTCCCCTCTGTCTGTATATTCTGGCAACCCTAAAATGCATTGTGCAACCTTCTTTCCTATTCTGGCTCTTACTTGCTTTAAATGTTATTCTTGCTCTAATGTAGTCAGTTATTTTTTTTATAATTTCTTTCTGAAACAGTCTTACTATATAACCTAAGTTAGCCTTGAATTTGTTATGCTTTTGCTCCAGCCTTCCCAGTGCTGGGACTATCGGTAGGTGTACACCTTCATTCTTTTCACTCTTTGGTCAGCTTAAACCCATCCTTTAAGACTCAGTTCAGATATCATTTCCAGAACGTTTTGTTTTTCTTGTCTGTACCCCAGCCCACTCCTAAGCCTTTCTCTACTTCATAGCCTTTTAAATTTTGCTTACCTGTATGTAATTACCTACTGTAATTATACGCCCATACACAGACACTTTCTTGGCACACTCACCTGCTTGAAGGAAGGGACTCATCTGAATTCATCTTTATCTTTCTGGTGTAATGGAACAGGTGCAGTGTGAATGGTGAAAAAGATTATACCATGTACAGCTGTGTTTAAAGGCTAGGAAGCCTCTCTTCCCAGTGAACAATAGTGGATGCAGAGACCCGCTGCTGCTCCAGATGCTGAGTGACAGCAGAGTGCTCAGCTCTAAATAATATGACTTCCCCCAAGGCTAAGGAAAGACCATGGAGGAGGGCATGAAAGAATGTAAGAACCAGAGACAGGAAGAAGGGATATGAATGCCACCTTCTGGGCATAGTATAGTCACTGTAGTCTTGAACTCAGAGCAGCCAGTTACCTACACTGGACCTGCACAAGACTGGCCTGTTAACCATTAGTTATGGAGGTGAAGGGTTTCATGAGGTTTTATCCCTCTCTGTTTAGTTATTGGATCCTGAAAGATCCTGGGAGAGGGGGAGTTATTGTCTTCAGTTCTGGACCTGTTGATGAGTGTATCAAGTTCCAGTGGATGGGAATAAATCTGTGGTCAAGCAGATGACCTTTGCTAGAATCAGTGGGTCAACAAACCAAACAAAAAGACTTGAATGTGTGGCAAGGATTCTTAGGGAGGGATGGGTGTTGAGAGTGTGGGAGGTGAGGGTAATTAGAATGCACCTTATTCATGTATGAAGATGTCAAGTAGCAAAGCAATTAAAAAATTATCCCTATTTTGAAGTTGTAACTATTCATGACCAGCACCTGTATAAATACATTTTATATATGTCATGTTTGAATATATGTCTACTATACATTATAGTATAAATACATATAAGTTTACCTTTATTTTATCAAGGAGCACAACTTTTTCTCTCACCTGAAAGGAACCAAATCTTTTAACTGTAAATATTTAAAGAAAGGACGAGAGAGATGCCTTGGTGGTTAAGAGTGCATGCTGAACTTGGAGAATAACCAACCCAGTTCAGTTCCCAGCACCCACATGAGGCATCTCAGCCCCGAGATAATCTGATGCCCTCTTCTGGCATCTGCTAGTCCTGCATTCATCCCCTTCTACACATCTACACACAATTATAGTCTTTAAGGAAAGGGTAACAAAACCCTTGTGAGTATGCTTCACATTGCAAGAGGGGACTCAGCTGGGAAAGAGTGTGGGTGAGAGATTGCATGTGCCCGGGGAGGAAGCCTGCAGCATGGGCAAGAAATAAAGACTGGGTAACCAAAACCCCACTCAGTGCATCTATTGACTCCTCCATGCGGTGTAGCCTACTCCTCCCTGATGTTAAACTAAACTCTTGATGTGAAGGACAGATTGCATAAGAATGCATAAGGGATGCAGAGGCCCTTGCTGATGCTGTGTGTGACTTTCCTTCTAACTACTGATCCCATATAATATATATTTATAGTCCGTTTGTTATTATGTGTGTGTAAAATGACTGTTAGAAAAACTTTCAACTGCTGCTCAAATTGCAGTATAACAATTAAGTGTTGATGGTTTCTCTTATTTTCAGGGGCACATCACATTATATATTTAGAAGCTTACGTTTTTTTAATAAACTCTTGCAGAAATCCTCTCTGTGTTTCCAAAAGTTGGGAGCCTGGGGGGAAGAACAGACATCACCATTACAGGGGATTTCTTTGATTCTTCTGCCCAGGTTACCATTGCAGGTAATTATGCTAAACTGGCTGAAAATGGTTCAGTTTTAAATGCTGTAGGGATGTGCATCCCTTATGGCTCATGGTTGTGAGGGGAAGTTTTCTTCCATTTGAAACATACATACATGTATGTATGTATTTGGTGTATGTGTGTAGATTTTTATGTGTACATTTGTGTAAGAGTGTGTCTTTATTTACATGTATACTTATGAAATTTGAAAATTCTCCTTAGGAATTCCATGTGACATTAGACATGTGTCTCCCAGGAAGATTGAGTGCACCACCAGGGCTCCAGGAAAAGGAGCAAGGCTCACTGCTCCTCAGGCAGGTAAGGAAGACCCTAGGGCTTCTCAGTATACTCTCTACTGGCATGCTTTGCTTCAAGGAGCCAGAAAGCAGAAGGAAACATATTTGAGTTCGGTCTCAGCAGTGTGACTGATTGTTTTCCCAATGCCATGGTCAAGCCTTTCATATCAGGGAACATCTTAGAGTCATTCAGTTGCAGAGTGGCACTGCATTCCTAGCCCCCGCCATATGTCCGAACAATAGACTTCAGGCAGAATGTAACTAGCACCCAGAATGGCTACCGAATGGAATCCCCAAACTGCCTCTCTGCATTTGGTAGGATGGTTGTGTGTTTATGGGCTGAGGAGACAGGAGCAGTGGAGCATGCCTCTTTGTGCTCATAGCAGCAGCAGTAGGTAGGTCATAGAGCAAGGCACGATGCGGTATATTTAAATGCTGCTTATTTCCCCCGGGGCCACTTTCCTGCTGATATCACAAATGGGGATGTGCTCTGACATGGCCACCAGCATCTGCCTTTAGTAGGCAGAAATGGAGGCGGCAAGGCAGCAGGTTCCACCTGTCCGGCTTTGTTTGAAGCTACCGCGTTTCCTGCTAGGCATTAGCACTGGAGGCTCCAGCGCAGTTAAGGATAAGGGAGGTTGGCATGCTGCTCTGTTGAGAACCACAGGCTGCTGCTCTGTGGGTAAGGCACTGACCTAATGCTCAGAGATGTAGTGAGTCAATTCGAAAGGCTGTAAGCAAAATTGCCCTGCAGGAGTGAAACCTTCCTAGAGGCAGGCCTTTGCTGTGTAGTGACAAATGCAAAGCTCTGGCTTGAGAATTCTGGCACTCCCAGATTCACAGTGTGTATGTAAGGAGACGAAAGTACTGAAACAAGTAATAAAGAGAAAGTGTGTTTCCTGCGTCAGGAAACAGAACGTGGTTCCCTTATTGAGTGTTTCCTGCTTTAGCTGCTATAGTCGTGGTGGGATCATTTCCGGAAAGCAGCTATTTGAATCAGTGATGCCCTTTCTGAAAAGCTTTGGAGGTTTGCCCTGTGAAAGTAGGGCAGAACACCACTCAAAGCAGTGTTTCTCCAACGTGGCTGATTTCTTGTCCTCAGGGGACAAGACGATAATAGCATCTAATGAGTAGAAACCAAGGGTGCAGCCCATCCCACAGTGCCTAGCAAAACCCAACGACAAAGCTACCCAAACTAAAATAGCAACAGTGTAGAGGTTGGGAATCCCAGAATTAAAGTCAATTTTCTTAACATGCTTTTAATTCTCTGCTTATTCCTTATTTACTATCCATCTTAGGGACCAACGGGGAGCAAAATAGTAGTTTATAATAAGAGTTATCATAGACATCCTTTATTGAGTACTTACTCTATTTCTAGATCCCTTTAGTCTTTGCATATTGTTTCTAGTTATTATCAGCCCTGTTTTGATGTATGAGTGAATGAGTCATTGAGGAATGCCCCTGAATTTCACATCTAGTAAAGGGTAGATGTGAAGTAGATTCTAGTAGAGCTAGAATCGGAATACACAGTTACGTATGTCTATGGGCCCATCCAAGATGATTATCTGATATTGATCAAAATTTGTATCCAATATGGATGCACACATGCCTTTTGCCTCAAGGTTTGCTTAATATAAAGTATAAATTAATAAGTACAACTTCTGTTAAAGTGCCACATAATGAAGTTATGGCCCTGACTTGTCCATAAATTGAAGTCATGCTACTTGGAAACTTGAAGGATTGGCATCTTTTTTTGGGAAAGGAAATTTTATGAAACGGAACTTGTGGGCTTAAACAGGTTTTCGAGTTCATATCCCGCCTCAGAAGGCACAAAGTCAGGCAATGTCCCATGTTATCATTACACAGGCCACCTTTTAGAACAGCATCATTTGTTCCTTCATGTCCTCTCCAGGACTGGGCCTTCTTCTGTGGCATGGAAGCTAAAAAGGCTTCCTCCTACCCTCTGTCCTCTGAGAACATCTCTCTTTAATGTTTCTCATCAGGTTGGTCTTTCTAATTGGCTAACTTCTACCCAGGGAATTTTTCTTTCTAGAAAGTTCCCAGTATCTATAGAATCTCTCATAGGACCATCCCATCTTGGTCTCTGGCAACACACCATCCGAGAAAGCATCGGCAATGCCATTCACCCTGTGATCTGAGTGGGGTTTGAGTTGACTATAGGTCATATGTGTCTTACAGGCAATCGAGGACTTCTTTTTGAAGTTGGAGAGGCTGTTAAGGATGTGGAACTGACTGAAATCACTCCAGGTTATAGGTGGCAGATAGTCCCTAATGCCAGTTCTCCATCCGGATTTTGGTCAGAAGAAGGGCGACCTTTCAGGTATTTTGTAGCTAAAGTAGGAATACATAACAAAAATATATCTACTAACTTAGGTGAGTGAGGACCCAGGAAAGAAAGCAAAGGTATTTCTAGGGGATCGTTTGTCACATGAGCCAGTTCAACATGAGGCGTGTTTGACAATGTTCTCAGCCGCTGTTGGTCATTCTGCTGATCATATAACATTTTGTAGTGCACAATCAAATACTGGCCAACATGTAAAACCTGTATTTCCTGTAATTCTACACCTACTTTGGAGATAAGTTGTCTTCTCAGCCACGCGTCCACGTTGTCCTCTGCTGTGGTCATCGATTGTTTGAGGGATGGTACAGCTGCAGTGATTTGTAGGTGTGTGGAGGCTGAGGTGCTGAGCTCATGCAGGTGTGCTTGCTTTTTCTCCAATCCTAAGAATAATCCTGTGGTGGTTCCATAATGAGGAGATAAGTCCAAGGGCTGCTATTACTTCTCAGTGATTCAGACCTTGTTTAGTCTTGGTTGACTCTTTTCTCCTGTGTTCCAGAGCACGACTCAGTGGGTTCTTTGTGGCTCCAGAGACAAACAATTACACATTCTGGATCCAGGCAGACAGCCAGGCTTCCTTGCGCTTCAGTTGTTCAGAGGAGCCAAGGACTAAGGTATTCACTTCCTCTGCATTGCCTTTCCTTTCCTCACAGACCCTTACCCCTGAAAGAAGAAAGGATCAAAGATAAGGCTTCCCCCTTCTACAGCTGTGAAGCGCCATGTTGTACTGGTTGAGCATGGACATTAATTGCTGAAAGTGAATTGACAACAGTGGTATTGTAAGCCCAGGTTTATGCTACATTTTACAACCTTGCTAATAATATTTATCTCTGTGAAACAGGCATAGCTCCACTGTCTAGAGGAGAAAACTGAGGTTTTGAAGAGCTGTATGGCCTGTTTAAAACTGCTTGACTAATAAGAGAAGTATTCACAATTCAGAATCAGATTGGTCTGACTCAAAAACTTGTGCTCTTCCCGCTGTTTGGGTTAGCGTTGTGTAGGGATCCTCTATCAGCCTCGTACTTTTAGAAAGCCGCCCACATCCACTCGTGCCTTTGGCAGAGACCCACAATGTTCTTCATATTCTCTCTGAAACTAATTTGCTTGCTGGAGAGAGTCATGGATTTTGAGGAGCTAGCGCCATTCTAGGCCTCTCAAGGGTTTAATTCTATCTTTTTACAGCATCACACAGACATAGGGTGTTAGGACAGGGGCTGTCCTGGACTAGACCTTATAGATTCTAGTCCGGATACTGTGCGATTGAGAGAGAGAAAGGGGGAAGAGTGGAGAAGCAAATATAGCCAAGGGCCAAAGTGAGTGGGCTGGGTTGTTGGAGAGTGCCTAAGAATGCCGTGTTTGCAGCTCTTAAAGTGCTCATTATTTGAGAACAAAATGCGTGGAAGACTCATAGTGTTGACCCTGATCGCCTTGTTTGGGCACAGGTAGAAGTGGCCTCAGTTGGGGTTGGCATCGCTGACTGGTTTGACTCTTGGGAGCAGAGCGGGAACGAAGAGAGCTGGCAGCGGAGGACTGCTAAGCTAGAGCTGCGGGGCGGAGCCAAGTACTACTTGGAAGCAGAGCAGCATGGGATAGCACCCAGCCAGGGCATGAGTATTGGTGTCCAGATCCACAACACGTGGCTGAATCCTGATGTGGTCAACACTTACCTTCTGGAGAAACACCAGATCCGAGCCCGAGCCCAGAGACTTCCAGAAATACAGGTCTGTGTGTCTTTCCACCCTTGAAAGTGAGCCGTGGGAAGAGTGGAGCCGTCCTCGGGGAAAGGACTGCTGGCAGAAAATAAGGAAACCCGAGACGCAATTGCAATTCTGTTACAGATATAAAATAAAGTGCTGCCAAGGTTAAAATTTTTTCTTTACCTTTAGGAAAACCATTACTTATTTATGTATATCCCAATGTGGCTTCAAGGCTTATGTATGGAGGTCAGAGGACAACTTGGAGGGATTGGTTCTTTCTTTGACCATATCGGTCTTTAATATCCTTAGCCATTAGGGAAATGCAAATCAAAACGACCCTGAGATTTCAGCTTACACCCATCAGAATGGCTAAGATCAAAAACTCAAATGACAACACATGTTGGAGAGGATGTGGAGAAAGGGGAACCCTACTCCATTGCTGATGGGAATGTAAACTTGTATAACCACTCTGGAAATCAATCAGGCACTTTCTCAGACAATTAGGAATAGTGCTTCCTCAAGATCCAGTCATACCACTCCTAGGCATATATCCAAGAGATGCTCAAGTATACAGCAAGGACATTTGCTCAACCATGTTTTTGGCAGCTTTATTTATAATAGCCAGAAGCTGGAAACAACCCAGATGCCCCTAAACTGAGGAATGGATACAGAAATTGTGGTACATCTACACAATGGAATACTACTCAGCAATTAAAAACAAGGTCTCTAATATCCAGCACAGGTGGTCAGGCGCAGCAGCATGCGCTCTGACTCACTGAGAATTCTTACTGGCCTCATGAGTATGTATTTTAATGCATTCTTGTTATTGAGGTTATCTTTTTTTTTGTTGATTTATTGATGAAATATTTGACTTCTAGGTAAGTCTTTAATTTTTATTTTTAGATTTATTTTATGTGTGATTATTTTGGCTGAATATATGTCTGTGTACCATGGGTGTGCCTGGTGCCTGTGGAGGACAGAATAGGGTGTGGGATTCCCTGCAACTGGAGACAGTAGTTACAGTCGTGAACCACAACATGGGTGCTGTGAACCCAGATCCTTTTAATGAGTAACCTGGTAGCCAATGTTCAACTTCACAGCCTCAGGTATTTTTTCTTTTTCTTTTTAAACTTATTCCTTTAAGTAAGTTAAGGTCATTTCCACAAACACACAAGACACACACACGTTTATAACACATGAAGCACCATGACCTTCTGACCCATTCTGAGTTCATTTCTCTATGTGCTTTCATTATACGTTTAATCTGTCGAGTTTGTGCTTTGGGTCTTTTAGTTGTGCTCTGTCTCTATGTTGAGCAACTTCAGTATGCTGTCTGTTCGCTTTTTCTATACGAAGGTGAATCAATGTGGACTCCATCTTCTACAGCTTCTAGTTTAATACTAACGCAGGCACAAAGAACCACAGAGAAGAGGAGAACAGGGCAGGTGATTCATTAATCCTCTCTCAAAAGCGTAATGTGCTCAAGAGAGCACAGCTGCGGGAGCACAGTCAAGGTGGAATGATTGCTTGTGAGGCCATGGTATGCCATGAGCTGGCTTCTGCCTCTCAGGCCACTCCTGAGGGAACATGTGGTGGGAAGGTCCAAAAGTGAGGTGTTCCTTGGCCACACCGTTACACTGCACACTCTCAAAGGTGAGGTGTGCGTTGGCTACCTTTATACCACTTCCTCTTGGAAAGGCAAAACATAGACCATTCATGTCATTCCAAGAGAAGTTTCATTTGATGGTGATACTGTCTTCCAGTGGTTTCTCAGCCATGCATATTTAGAAGACTGAAACGGTAGTAAAATGGAGACAGCACGTGGAGGAGCTGGGCCTCTCCTGAGGCTGACGCTCTGCCTGAAGTCCCTGCACACTGCACATCAGTGATTCTGACTCTCTTGACTTTTTAGATGTTGAACGTGTCAGGGAAGGGAAACTTTTTCCTGACTTGGGGCAACGTCTCTAGCCAGCCAGTTCCTGCGAACGCCACAGCCCAGCAGGTGAGGGTCTTCTTCCAATGATGAAGGTGAACATGGGAGTTTTACGGGTGGCCTTTGGGCCCGGCCTTTGAACGACCGCATTTCTATTTATTCTGATAGATCCAAGCCACCCTCGAGGAGCTGCTTGTGGTGAAATGCAGTCTGAAACCAGTTTCAGCTCGTGTTCTGCTCCAGCTTGGATTTGAACAAGGTGTCTCCTGGGTTGACCAGTTGGGGTTTTCTCTTCTATCTCTGTCTCCCTTTTCTTTTCTTATGATGTAGAAGCCATCTCCATTTCTTGACCAAAGTGCTACTAGAATCAAATGCAAGCATGGGCACTGGATCTGGATGGAGTGGCCAGGAGCGTGGCTCTGCATGAGCGAGGGAGATGCTTGGGGTGTGTGTCAACCAAAGAAGTGTGCTTCCTGCAGTTTGGTGGAGAGAAACACTGCCAGAGAGTTTATTCTAAACAGGGAGAAGAGACTAGGGATACATGGCAATGGCTTTGTTTTTAAAAATCTTGTTTAGTTCAAAATTGAAATGTTTATCAGTGATTTCTGTGAGTGTGCTGATGGAGATAAAAATTCAAGGCTTGGCAGGTGCTCCTCACAAGCTCTTCAGTTGTGCCATACTGACACACCCCTTCAATTATAAAATGTTTTGAGACGGTTTCTCACTGAGTTGTTCAGAGCAGCCTTGAACTTGTGACCCTCCTGTCACAGCTTCCCGAGTGTGCAGCACTATTTCTAGCTGATACAAGAGAATTATTACATGAGAATGTAGACAAGACATTCTTAAACTGGGCTAGTGTGCTTTGTTGCCCAATCTCACCACTGGATGATGTATTCTAAAAACTCTTCCTAAAGTGAACTGAAAAGTTTTCTTGAAGAGATAGGGAAATGGGTCTGTTTAAGTGTATTTACTCTTCTTCCAGAGGACCCAGGTTCAGCTCTGAGCACCCACTCCAGCCCCAGGTGATCTGATACCCTCCTTTGACTAACATTCATTGGCTCCTGCGTGCGCATGGTACACTTACAATCACCTAGGCACACATGCACATAAAACAAATAAATTGATAATTAATTTTCTATTGATATTCCCTCTCTCTTGCTTCTAATCAGCTTCACATCTTGGCACACAGAGAAAATGGTATTATTATTCCATGTTCTGTGGCAGCCAGAAAGCGTTTCTCATAGCTAGAACCTCCCAATTGGAAGGTGCTGGGCTTCTGAATTCTTCCCACCTCTCTCTAGGCAGATGGGGCCGATGTTACTGTTCATTTCCTGTACACACACTGTGCCTCATGGCTATGCCTCTGTTCCTTTTTATTGAAATTATATACAGGCCTAGAAGGCTCCAGCTCTGATGGGGTCCTCACCAGTTCAACTGAACCCTTCTGTGGCAGATTCAGCCTCGGCCAACTTCGACACCTTATCCTAAACCCCTCAGCTGTCAACGAGGGCTATCAGCTAGATCAGTATCCATACGTGAGTGTCCGTCCTCATGTTTCTGGGCTTGGCAGGTCAGGAGGGGTTAGCATTGTTCTCTAGGCTGGAAGCTAAAATAACAGAAGCACAGGGGAATTAACTTTGCAATTTGTACAAATTTTGAGCCAAAGTTTTACATTTCTTAGCTGCTTCTCCAGGCCTCTACTTTTGCATTCTTACCTGAGAATGTTACCGTTAGCTGAAAGATCTGTGGATATCTTGGGTCAGATACTTTCTTTGCTCTCTAAGCCTGAGAAATAGTGCAAATCTTGCAGACAGACTCCAGGTTCCTGTGTGCTCTTAATATCTTAAGTACAACATGTCTCAACTTACTCATCTCTAAAATGGTTAGTGTTGTGGTCCAGCTCTCAGGAATGTGGTGAAGATTAATTCAATAATGCAGTCAAATGTTCTGCAGCAGCGGGGACACAGTTGAGGATAGATATCATGATCATTATTGCAGTTAATAGAAGTAATGAATGTATTGGCTGGCATACCTACCCCATTTCTATTTATCTAATTAAAAAATTTATATATAAGTACCGTATTTACATATATTCCACTCTACCCTCTTCCCATCCCAACTCCTCTTGTGTTCCCTTACTCTTCTCAAATTCATAACCCATTCTTTTAATTTTTGTTCACACACACACACACACACACACACACACACACACACACACACACACACACTTCAGAGTCCATTTAGTATTGCCCACGTGTATATGCATTTGAAGCTGACCACTAGGGATTGCATGACCTCTCAGAGGGATAGTCCCTGAAGAAGACTGATTTTTCCCTCTCTCAGCAGCCCTTCACTGCCTGTAGGTTTTCATTTAGGGGTCGGCCCTTGGAATGGGATCTTATCATTGTGAAGGTTTTTTTTCGGGATATCATATCGTTGGGATCTCATGGCTGCAGCTTCCCTGTCATATACAAAAGACACCACCTCAAAGCAGATGTTCTCTGGCTCTTAACATCTTTCTGATGTTTCTTGAGCCTTAGGTTGTCTTGTACATGGACCAGCCCAGGCTGGGCAACCCATAGCAAGTTGTTTTCTGCATTTTTGACTCGTCATGGATATCTGTGGTGGTCTCTGTCTGCAGTAGCAAGACGCTCCTTTGATGAGGGGTGAAAGCTACCCTTGTCTGTGGTACAAGGATAACTATTTAGACTGCACACTTATAAATAAATGTTAGTTATTTATAAATATTGCATAATAGTTATACTGGTTTAGGAAAGTTGACCTAATTCTTGGACACTTATTTTCTTAAAAATTATTTTATGAGATGTCTATGGTTACTTTTCCAGTACCTGTTTTCATATGTGCACAGGTGAGCGTGGAAGTCAGAAGGGTGCTTCAACTTCCCTGGAACTGGATTTACACATCATTGTGAGCCACCGTGTGGGTGCTGGGAATTGGACCAGGTTCTCTGGAAGAGCTGCCAGCACTCTTAATTGCTACGCCATCTTTCCAGCCCCACTTTAATACTGGTTACATTCTTGGTTTGCTAGCTCTTCCATCTTCTTTGGTTCTGGAAACCACGGTTATTATTTGTGGGATGCTGGAGTTCATGATATTCTGCATTCTTCCCAGTTGAGCTGTCATGGGAGTCGGACTAAGTGGCTCAGGTCTGAGCCCCATGCGTCTTCAACCTCTATTGCAGGGGAGTTCTGATGAGTTCTGAGTGACTGACATTTGCCCTCTAAGGGAGAGTTGGAAATGCACGGAAATAATTTGCTTGTCACAACGGGAGAATTGTTATTGACATTTAGTAAGCAGACTCTAGGGATGCTACTGAAGTCTCATACTGTAGAAGACAGCGTTCTCAATGGTGACCCTGCTTCCTCAATGGCAAGAATGTGGAGCTAGGAAATCCCTCCTGTAAAGGCTCCTCACGACAAATAACTTTCATTTGTATTGAGTTTATAAATCCGGTATTCTGGGAATTAGACTAGAAGAAAGGCTAGGACAGGATCAGTGACTTGCTGAAGGCCCACAGGTGCCTGTTAAAGCAGGGATTTTATAACCAACATACTTTAAAATCCTCATTGCTGAGCACAGGGCTGTATTTTGAAAAAGATCTCCATTGATTATCATGTTCTTTGGCCTCAGGGATGGGAGTTACTGTGGGTTTTTTTTTTAATCTTTTTTTTTTTGAGGAAGTAAAGAATAATCCTTTGTGCTTCCTGCTAGATGGGAAGCCAGAGGAAGTGAGGACCTGGACTCTTGCATAGCATGCAGCAAGGTCTTGTCACATAATATCCGCAGCTTCTGTCAGTGTTGAACTAAAGGGCATATCTGCTATCCACAGCTATGCCTTGCATACAAAGGCCACATGAACAGGACCTTGAAGATGATTGTTTCTGTATTATTTGGCTCCCAAAATATCACTAAGAACACCACCTGTGACTGGAGTCTCACAGAACCCTACCCTGAGAGGTAACTGTGATGGAAAAGTGTGGTGGGTTCTGCCTCCTGGTGTGGGTGGGTGGATTGGTTGCCTTGGAGGCAATGGTCCAGGTGAGATACTGAATATCCCATTTGGGCCTCAGATAATACTTGGGGCTTTGAAATTACTCTGCCTGACCAAGCAGACTGACTTGAGAGAAACTGTTACGAATATAGGAGTTGGACAGAATCCTAGCGTCACATTTGAGACAGAACTTTCAAGACGTATTAGACATATTAGGCGAAGAGTACTGGGGACTGGACAATCTGCATTTGACTGAAATGCATCCAGCTACTGGGTCTGTAAAATGAAGGCACCCGGTCCGTTGATTCTGCTCCCTATATGGACATTCCTCATGGGTGTTCAAGTTGTTTTAAACTTCAGTGAGCAAGTAATATCCAGGGTGGTGCTGTGGTTAGAGCCTGTCATGTAATCGGTTGATTATTCCATTGTTATTGGAAAGCGGCGCTGATGCCTTGTGTGGTAAAATAGTGACTGACGAGAAACGTGACTCACCTTTGTAGGTGAAGGCGGGCTGAGCCCAGGGTATTGGGTGCTGAGGAGGCCGGAAGGCCTGGCCCAGACACCCCTCCCGCTCTGCTTTGTCAGTTGGCAGTTCACTTGCATCAACCTCTGGGACACATGTGTGCATCCCTCTGAGGATCCACCATTTTCCCTGGCGACCTGTCCGCTGCTGGTTCATCGGATTGACGTCTTCGCCTTGGTCCCGGAGGCTGGCCTGCTCTACGTAGATGACATCGTTCTTGCAGATACAAATGTAACAGGTGATGGCCACCTCTGCTGTTCTCTTGGGCCCTGCTGTCAAAGGCTTACCTCAGACCTTCACACTAGATGCTGTTCTTCTTTCCCCAAGGGGAGGATGGGTGATTCTTCCACCCGCCTGCCTTGGTTGGAGGGCAGATAGGGTGGGGCATGTGTGCCCTTTCTGGCTAGTCCCCCCACTCTCTCCTATTTATCTCACAGTTCTATCTTGCTTTTTTAGTGCTTGTACTTTTATGTCACCACTTTACTACTCTTTGGCTTGGATGATTTGTTTTCCTCATCTGTGAAATGGGTATAATAAAGATTATTAAACCAAAAAGACATCAAGATTAACCAATGACTAATATAAAGTTACCCTTTATGTCTCCTGACCAAGGATGTCCTTAAAAAACATAAAAATTGTGATTGTTACTGTGTTAGGCCAGCAGGGTCTGTCCTTTTTCAGTTTACAGGATCTGTCATATACAGCGCTGGAAGCAATATACAATATTTGTTCTTACATAGGGGCTAAAGGTCTGATCTATGGCTCTCCAGATAGACAGCTGGTGCTGCAGGGACCAACCTATCTTTCTGTCCCCCAGACTCCTGCCACCCAGTTTGAGTTCGGTTCTGATTCCTTTCCTCACGAAGTCTCTTTCAGTCTCTTTTTGGGATGGTCTTCCCTGCTGGTTCTCAGGACACAGTGCTCATCCTGATGACGCCCACGGAGGATGGCCGTGCCTGAGCACAGGGGCCAAAGCTGATAATGCAGCTTCTCTCAAGCCCTCCCTTTTCTATTCTGCCAAGTTTGTTTCTTGTAAGTTTGGGCTCAGTTCTTCCTTCTTGCCTACCTTCTCACTCTATGGAGAGAAGAGAGCACTGTCACTTGTCATTTTATTTACAAAATGTGTAATTTTCTGAGCCTTTCCCCTAAAAACTGCAGACCTAACGGGAAGGAGAGATTGCAAGTGGCTCATGAGAGAATGATCGTCTTTGAAATCACATCACCTTTTTAAATTTAAATTTTAGGTATTTATTATGTGTGGCTCGCACATGTGTGCATGCCACAGTGTACTCGTGGAGGCCAGAGGACACCTTTGTGAAGTTGGTTCTCGCCTTCTACCTCTGAGTGGGGTCTGAGGTTTGAACTGAGGTCCCCTGACACACATGGCAAGTGACTGTATCTGCTGAATCATCTTGGTTGACCCCTCTTAAATTTTTTTTATATCATCTTTGATGTACATCAACATCCCATCTCTTGTTTGTTTTGATTGGGTCACCCCGACCCACTGCTAGTTGTTCAGACTTTGCTCTGGCACACTGAAAACGAGAGTGTTGAGATGATCAACCAAATGAGCAGCTGGCTGGAGGAGATTTGCAATGCCAAGTAGTGCCCAGATTTCCAGAGGGCCAGGGCAGTCAGTATTTCATATATTTAAGCGCGTTGTTTGGGAAACTCTAGACTAGACAACAGGTGCCTCTTCCTCCTTTCTCCATTATGTCATTCTGTCACTCTAAACCAGTGTGCCTCAAACTGTGGACCATGACCCCGTGAGGGCACCGTAGCATATCAGATATCTTGCATATCAGATATGTACATTCTGAGTCAACAGTAGCAAAAATATAGTGAGGTTGTAATGAAATCATTTTATGGTGGGGGGGTCACCACAATGAGGAACTTTATTAAAGGGTCGCAACATCAGGAGGGCTGAGAACCACTGCCTTGCCCTAAACCCTCAATGTCAAGGACCCAATGCCCTTTCTCACTGCCCTCGCCTTTTAAGCACCAGAGTTCCGTAGATCTAGAAGCATCCAGGGGAGAGGTAAGGAGGACAGGGAGGAAGGAGGGATGCAGGCAAGAGAGAAGGCTGGGATCGGTGAAGCAGTTTGCTTTCCTCTTTGTCAGGTTGCTCTGCTGGCACTAACTACCCCTCCCCAACCCCAAGTTTTAGTTAATGGCAATATGCACTCCATAATTAAGCCGATCATCACGATTAACAATATGCTGTCTTGTCTAGTCAATACAATATGGACTCATATTATTGTGCTTAATGGCCTCTCTGGAAGTTCTTTGCACGTACAGTGGTAGCTTCCATTACTGTTTTTATTTACAAACTGGATCACTGGTTTCTAGTTTCTCAGGTTGATGCTGGAACAGCCCGCCCAGGTGGGACTCTGGTGGAGGCAGTCTCTGTGGAAGGATTCCCTCCAGTCTACAGCATAGTCTCCTGGGTGGCGGGGTGTGGCTCAGAGCTCCCTCTCATCACTGCGAGGTAAGGAGTGGGTCCCTCTTCAGTACCCTCGGTTGGCTGGGGCGCACACAGGTGCAGCTTTTATCGGGGGTGGGAAAGCTGCCTAGCTTATGTTTAAGGAAGAGTCTCCTCTCAAATATCATGCATCGGACTGGCTATTTTGTTTAAAGACAAATTGCTGGGACCTGGTCGGTTTTAGGTAGGAGCTGAAAATTTGCATTTTCCGTGACCCAGTGGTACTGATTCAGCTGGCCCACTGCTAGATTTATGAGCCTATTTCTGTTGAATTTGTTTAAAGCTAGATCAATTTTTATGCTGATCAGAGTAAACACTGTTTTCCATTTCCTTCCTTAATTGCAGTCCCCGTATATCGATCTTGTTAGAATTCTTTTTTTTTGAAGTCTAAGTAGTTTTTTAAAATTATTTTTATTTTCATTAATTACACTTTGTATCCCCCTGTACCTTCCTCCATCCTTCCCTCCCAATCCCGCCCTCCCTCTTCCTCACCCTGTCCCTCTCCCAGTTAATTCTTTTGAGCAGTCTATAACAAAAATAGGCGTTTTTTGAGAACTTGCCAGCAGATGGCAGTAGAGCATCACAAGCGTGGCCTCTCAGTCGTGAATTGTCTCTGGTTGTAGTTACTAAGGATCAGCCTCCTTGAAGTTAAGGGCCCACATGTATGTTATTCTTTTAATTTCACTTAAACCCAACAGGATCAACAGAATTGAAATGCCCTGCCTTACATATGTACTTATATGTATAAATATGTGTATAAATACACATATAAGTTGTACGCGCACACACACACACACACACACACACACACACGCGCATGCACGCACACATGTTAGTGCCATATTGGCTTGCTCTCAGTTATTAACTATAAAATGATAAAAGCTAACCTGCACTACTGTGTAAAGGTTCATACTTAGAGTGTTTCTGATGACCTTCCACTCTGGGTTTTCTTCAAGTCCCTGGGCTCTTCCTGTGGCCATGATGGAAAAGGGGATGGTTTGTCTGGGACCTACCTTACAAAGAACAGCAATCCCATTCTTGACCTAAAAACCTCCTAAGATGTCTAATGTCATAAAGCCATGTACAGGGACTAGGACCTCAACCTGTGCTTCAACTCAAGCAATCTGCTCTAATCTCCTGACTCCTTCTCATTCTGTCTTCACCGGAGACCTCTCTCTACAACCTGCCTCTATTACTGCCCAAGGAAAACCGCTTCCTCTCTCTCATTGCCCCTGAAGTAGCTTCCCTTCCCTCTCTCTTATTGTGAGATCTGGGCATGTCCTATTCTTTCTCCGATTTGTCACTGTTTCTGCCATCCAGTTAGATATCACTTTCAAACATGGGTGCTTCCTTCTATAAACTGACTTTACCTTCTTTGTTTGGGATTAAAGGCTTGTTCCACCATGCCTGGATCTCAGCTTTTCTTTGCCTGAAATTTGCTCAATACAAGGCTAAGTTTGAACTCAGATCTTCTTGCCTCTGTCTCCTGGGATTAAAGTCTATATTCCAACTGGATCATATAGATCTAGAAGGTCTTTGGAGGTGATCTCTTACCAGAGCAGCCATGTTCTGAATTAAGATTCCTCTGCAGAGCACAACCAGTCAACTCACACAGTGACAGGACTGTGTTCCATCTCAGGTCATTCTGCCGTCATTTGGATCTATTTGTTTCTTTTTTTTCCTTTGTTTTTTTCTTTATTAATTACACTTCATTCACTTTGTATCCGCCCCATGGTTCCCTCCCTCCTCCCGTCCCAATCCCTCCCTTCCTCCACCCTCTGCATGCAAGCCCCTCCCCAAGTCCACTGATAGGGGAGGACTTCTTTTCCTTCCTTCTGATCCTAGTCAATTAGGTCTCATCAGGAGTGGCTGCATTGTCTTCTTCTGTGATCTATTTGTTTATCAAAAGCAGGGCCCCAAATGGCAGTGTGTTTGCATATAGGAAGTTAGAAAGGTGGAGTATATGCTTCAGCAAGGCATGCTGGGAGGAACATTTATAGATTAGAGCACATTGACTCTGGGTATGTAAATAAGGCTTCAGAAAGCCATGTCCATTTTGAACCAGAGGTGAGGTGGCAGGTGGGTGGAAGAATTGCTTGTTGCTCTGGATTCCTGAGCTCATAGGATCAGTGTCGGTGGTATGTTCTTAAAGAGCCTGCTGTTTGTAACACACGGTTCCTGCTGTCGGGGGAAGGGAGCATCCAATATCTGGGAGCGGGAACTCATGGCCTAGAATCACGGCTATGAAGAGGTGGATTTGGTCTGCCTTGCAAATCCTGATGGCTGCTGTGGCTAATGCTTTGCTTTTGGTATGCCACAGCTATGTGCCCACTGAGGGGACAGGAGAAGGATCTGAACTCATTGAGGTGGCAGCACAGAGACTTCAAAGGATCAGCCCGCCTTTGGGAGGACACTTCTTCCTCCAGCTCTCTGATACAGTGATACCTGGTAAAGAGACAATCGGGTGCAATGTTGGCCATGCACACATTGGGGTACCTAAGGAGAACAGGAGCCTGTGAGTCCAGCAGTTAGGATGATGGGTCTGAGGAAGGTACCAACTGTACAATCCCAACCTTTACATTTTGCAGATGGGGAAAGTGAATGAATTGGCTTCCTGAGGCTGTTGTTAATAAATTATCACAACTTTGGAGATTTAGACCTACAGAAATGTATTCTTATCTGGACTTGGAAGCCACACGTGAAGGTGTGAATAGGGTCCTTCTTGTCCCTGCTGGTGTGTTGGCTGCCTCTTTCAACCTGGTAGATGCTGCCATTTTTTTCGGCCAAAACCACACTGTTTTAACCTCTGCCTGTAGTCATAGCCTGTGTCCTTTGTCTCAAAACTTCCTCTGCCTTGGCCCTGAAGGACACACAAAATTTTATTGCTCAATTCATGATAACTGCTACCCCCACCCCCAGCCCTTAGCTTGACCATGTCTTCTATCGCGAGACAATATTTATTCATTATTTATTTATTTAGTTTTGGTGCAGGGGTGGGATTCACCCACTGAAGCCTCTCTGAAGGTCTTACAAATAATCAATGGCAGGTTCTAGATGTAAACCTGGGTATTTCGGGTTCAGCATCAACTCCTCTCGAGAATTTCCTAGACCAAAGCCCATTGTACCCATGTCCCTCAGAGTTAAATGTAGTGGCGCTGCCACTATCAAGAATCTTAGTGGTCACCCAAGTTTGGGAGAGATTAAAACACAATTAGCAAAGTTTTTAAAAGGGACTCCATAATATGCACTTTTTTACAAAGCATAGAATAAAAGAAATGATACCAATATTGCTCAATGATGTTAATGATACATATTGGTAGAGATGTGGGTTCTTCAGAAGGGACGCTAAAGGGCATTCAGGAAGGCTGTATGTGTAGCTGGCACATACCCCAATCCTATTTCCTGAGAAAGGGTTTCTGGAGTGGAAGGCAAACAGCATTGTGTTTACTATAATGGGACAACACAGGAAAAGGAAAAGCTGGCCACAGTGCCTTTGTCTCTGTGATATGAACCACCCAAGCTATACTCCTTACAAAGAAGAGATTATCTGCAGAGGTACTTTTCCGGTGTCGTGTTACTGCTTGAGGAGCCATTTGGGAAAGCCAGCCTTAGTCCAACATTCTAAAATGAGTACAGACCCAAAATTATGTGCAAATGCAGAGGAGTGCTTTTTAAATGATGGAGATGTTGTTGGTCTTGTAGAGATGCAGTGGTACATTATTAACCCTTTAGGGTAGTGTAGCATTCAAGAGGAAGGCTCTTGAGCAAGTTAAAAGCAGCCAGAATTTTAATCTAAGCCTGACTCACTGACTTGGCAAGCTTTCTAATATCGTTAGGGTTCATTTTCTTTATCCCTCAGGTAGGCACAAAGGTGCCCAAATGGTCCACCCCACAGGGCTGTTGGGACTAGCTAATGAAATGGAAACTTTTGGTAAAGTACGAAGCATGGAGATTTGTTATTTCTCTGTGGGGATGCGGAACGGAAAAGCAGGTGGCTGGGCTTAGAGGAGCTTCTAATAGAGAAAGCCAAGCGAAGTGCCAGAATTCCTCAGCTGGGGCGGCTGACTTTTATGGGTGTCAGCTGCTGTGTGCCACCCTACTCCCTGTGAAAGGTGGCCAAGTTTTCTCCATCCACAGGACCGGCTAAAATTTTCCAAGGGAAAGCCAACATTTAATTAGACTCTCAGCCACTACAAAGGTATGTGGAACTTATGTTCCGAGTTGATGGTTGAGACAGTTTTTGTCCGGCACAGCGTGTTTGCCAGGTGGCATAACACTGATGGAAGTATCTCTTTTTAAAGAGGGGGTATCAACTTCTGGGGACAGATAGAATCTTAACTAGGGTAGAAGGTTCCTTTGTGTGATATTTTGACTCTGGAGGTCTCCTGCACATTTAGTGTGCATCCTGGTATTTACTTCCGTTTATCCTTGATGCTGACACCAGCAATGCACATTCATCAGCATCACGTTTTCTGCACCAAACACTTGCCTCCCAGATGTCCCAGTGCACCTGTCAGCCAGACAGCTTCACAAGCTATTGCAGGACAAGGCTGATGAGTTCACATCTGGATACCTCCATGCCAGCGACTTCACCGTGATGAAGGACCTAAATTCCTGCTACGAACATGTGTGGACTCTTTCCTGGACTACTCAGACTGGGGATTTGCCCAACTTTATCAGGGTAGGTAGTCCCAACCTTTTTGTTGTTTGTGGTATAGATTTGGGACCCTGGAGAAATTTTGTAAAAAGAAGAAAGTCAGGACTGTATGAGTGAAAATGGTCATAGGTTATTACTTTTATTTGTTGGCATGTTTGGAATATTCTAGCAAAGGGAATCCATACCGTACTCTGATGGTTTCAACATGAATTTCATGGCTCAGATCTCATCTCACGAAGCCCAGTCCTTCCTTTCCTAACTCAGGGCAGGGAGAGGAGCTGTTGGTCAGTGTCCACCACATCAAGTCCCACATCTGTTATTGGATAATTTCAGCAGATGTGATCCACTTGGAACATCAATAGGCAGATGGCATGGCAGAAGGGAGTGTAGAAAAGGATTTGCTGTCTTTGGATAATGACAAAGCCAGATGCTCTTGCATATTGAACATTGAAAAAATAATCTAATGATCATCTAGTACTTGCTTATTATAAAAATGAAGCCCACGATGAAGTTTTAACCAAAATATACGGCAGTGTGAGATATATGATTTTTCAATCCTGAAGAGAGGTGGAAGAAGAGTGTTAATCTTTGCTCAGATCTCAGAACACCGTTTTCTTATGTTCTATTTTAGTATTTTAAGTTACAAACTAGTAAGACAGGCACATAGAAGCAATATAACTCAATATTTAACATGTTGGCTTTTTGTGCCTTTTTGGACACCTTTTCTTGCAAAGGAATATCCCTGTGTCTTACTTCAACTTTCATTAACCCCTTTTTATTTATAAAAATATGTATGTACATATTACATATTTATATATTATGTAAAATTATTTATACATTATTATTTGTATTATATGTATATTATTATATTTAATATATTTTATAATAATTTCTTATTATTAGGTTTCTAGATTAAAAATTTCATATCAACTCAAACTATGAGATTATTTCAAATGTAATGTGGAATAAAAACTCACCCATTTGTTTTCATCAAGATGAGATTTCTCTTCCATAACCAAATTCATCAGAAGTGTAACTATCTCAGGTCTCAGATCAAAACCTTACTGGGGTGAATCCTACTGTGACTGCTCGTGTAGTATATGATGGCGGAGTTTTCCTTGGACCCATCTTTGGAGACATGTTGGCTACTGCCAACCAGGAGCCTCAGGTAAGAGTGGCCATCAGGTCCAAGCGTACTTCAATTTGACTTGTTTTCAGTGTAAGCCAATTGGTTCTACTTAAGTGACTCAATTTTTTTTTTCAGTTTGGTTTGCTTCCACAGAATTTATGCTTCTATGAAGCATAATGACTAAGTACAGAAACTGAGAATGGATAACTATAATTATTATTTTTCTAAGTTTATTATTATTATTATCGTGTGTATGTGTATGTTACGATGTGTGTGTTGGGCGGGAGATCACATGCCTTGGTGTGCATGTGGAGGCCAGTGGACAATGTGGAGTTGGTTCTTTTCTTTCACCTTTACATGGGGTCTAGGAATTGAACTCAGGTCATTAGGGTTGGGAGGCAAGAGCCATCTTGCTGGTTCCCATTATCATTATTGTCTTTTTAAAGATTTTTATTATATATATATGTGTGTGTGTGTATACTCTATCTGCATGTACACCTGCATTCCAGAAAAGAGCATCAGATCTCATTATAGATGGTTGTGAGGCACCACATGGTTGCTGGGAATTGAACTCAGGACCTCTGGAAGAACAGACAATACTCGTAACCACTGACCCATCTCTCCAGCCCCCACCGCTACTTTTTATCTTTTGAAAATAAAGCATTTCCAATAAAGTTGAAGGGTTCTTTGTTACCTGTGCCATTCAAGCATGCCTTTCCTTCTTAACAGAGCTGTCATGGCATCTGGGTGTGTGTTTAGCCCATTTTAACAATCGTACAAAATCAATCAAGTCATATCTTGTTACCTTCCCCGTTTCTAAACCATCTTTGAGTTGGCACTGGTTTCACTGAAAAGGAGAGATGCAAAGTCTTATCTTAAGGGCTTTCCATGTCCTAGGACAGAGGCAACTTTGAATCAAATGTGTAAATACACTTTGGTCTGCAGGGAAGGTGGGTGGACAGAGCTTATTTTCGTTGTCTGTATTAATGAAAGAGGAAAAGGTAGTTCTCATGAAGTGTGGGCCTAGTGATAGAAGGCTTTTGTATATTCCGAGTTTGTGAAATTTACTGCCAGATGACAGGAGGACACTTTTGATAAACAATGTATCACATTCAATCATGCACAGTTTAGGTGTCTACAAGGGTCACAGAGCCCAGGAGTTCAAGGTCAGATTGGGAATCCCAGAAAGGACTCCTTTTCAGAAAGCCATATATTTAACATACGTATTTGCTCAAATGGATCTGTACCTCGAGAAACATTTACTGTGCTCTGAATCTTTCATTTTTATGTAAGGATTTTTCACTGAGAAAATAGAAAAAGGAAATGAGGATATATGAATCATAAAGACCTTTTGATTTAGGAAATGCTCACACTTTCGTGACTGCCTCTGTGTACACAAGGACCATACGTTAGCTTTGAATTCTCTTACCTCCTTCCCCCCAGGTGGCCGTACAAGTGAATGACATACCAGCTCACTGTTCAGGCTCCTGCTCTTTCCTGTACCAGCAAGAGTCAACTCCCAGAGTGGACTATGTGTGCTATTCCCTTGGTATGCTTTGGAAATGGAACTTAGACTCAGTGATTATTTTAGAGGCTGTGTAGTGGGTGGGAGTATCCGCATCCTCAGCAGAGATGGAGGCAAAGGAGGCCGCATTTTTGGTCCATTTAAGGAAAAGGATATTGTTTCTTTTTTTTTCTTTATTTTTATTTTATGCACATTGATTTTGTTTGCACGTGCGAGGGAGCCAGATCCCCTGGACCAGGAGTTCAGGACTTACGGACTGTTGTGAGATGCCTTGTGGGTGCTGGAAATTGAACCTGGGCCCTCTGGAAGAGCAGCCAGTGCTCTTAACTGCTCAGTTTTTTTCTCCATCCCAGATATTGTTTCTTATTTGGAATATGTGTGTGGTTATTAATTTCCTTCATTTTGAACTTCCTCTATATTATTATTGACTATTTTATTAAGTTATGGCATTTCACTGGTAGTTTGAGGAAATTGAAGGTGGGGATTGTCTATCAGAATAACAAATGCTGCTGCCTAAGTCAGCTGTAGATTTTTTCAGTTTGGGGAGGGGAAGCTGAAAGAGAGCAAGCATTTGATGTTGGAGTGAGGTCTCTTAAATGGAGTGTTTGCACCGATTTTGGGCTTGACATTTTCTTCCTACTACTTTTTAGGTAGCGATATCCACCTACTGGTTTATTTTACTGGAGCTGGTTTCCCTAGAGATCCCCAGTTCTTACAGGTTATGGTGAACAAAGCAAGTTGTGAAGTTCTTTTCTCAAATGAAACAAACGTGGCCTGTGAGACGGAGCTGCTACCAGTTGGAGTGCACCCGATCTTGATGCTGGTGAGACCTTCGGGCCTCGCTGTTAATGCCAGTGGAGAAGGCCTCTTCCTGCGAGTGGAACCCAGGCTAGATGCTGTGGAGCCTTCTATAGCTGCAGAGATTGGTAAAATGGGTGGGGCCACACTGTGCACCTCCCCTCCAAAGAAGCTAGAGTTCCTGTTTATCTGCAGAAAGCTAGGCCTATACCATGATAAATTTCACATGTTTTGTGATTGACAGCTCTTTGTTTCCTAAGCATTTCTTCCAATAAAGAATACTTGAGCCCTGAAATGGATGTTCTTGGCACATCAAGACTAGAATTTTGGCTAGCGATATCATGTGTAATTGGAACATGAGTCACTTGGATAGTCATTCATCCTAAACACTCAAACCCTCAAACCCTCAACGCCAATGCTACTTCTAGGTGAAAGGTGACTTGCCTGAGGCTTCGAAAGAAAGGAGATGGAGCTCAAGTACAAAACTGAGTTCTAGGCTGTCATTGCTCACAGGTTCTCCGTCCTCTGCTGCCTTGCCTTTAAATGGCCTGACAACACCTCATTTGTGACTTACCTTGCTTTCTGTGAGAGTAAATGATTCAACAGATGGCAACACACATTTGAAAGTAACAGCATTTGTCAAATGTAGTGTATAGATCATGCCCACAGCTAGGAACTTTGTACATAATTTTTTCCCCATACAAGCCTCTTCAGTATTCTTGGATACTTGGCTAGCATGCAAATACAACTACTGTTTTCACAGTGCAAGAACAGAGGACAGTGACATTTAGCGATATCGGATCCATGGATTGGATCTTATGTCCATGTCAAAGATTTCCAAATTTTGTTATTTTCTGAAGAACAACACTAGTTAAGAAAAATCACAGCTAGACTATAACAGGCTCAGAAATACTCAGGCTTATGTTTGCTAATGTATTAACTGTAGAATATAATGCATGGTTCATTTTCTTTCTTCTTTTATTTTAGAAGTTACTTTCTTGGTAGTTTTTCTTTTTTATACTAATTACAGTTTATTTACATTGTATCATAGCTGTAGCCCCTTCCCTCATTCCCTCCCAATCCCACCCTCCATCCCTCATCTCCTCCCATGCCCCTCTCCAAGTCCACTGATAGGGGAGGTCCTCCTCCCCTTCCATCTGACCCTAGCCTATCAGGTCTCATCAGGACTGGCTGCATTGTCTTCCTCTGTGGCCTGGTAAGGCTGCTACCCCCTCATGGGGAGGTGATCAAAGAAAGAGCCAGCCACTGAGTTCATGTCATAGACAGTCCCTGTTCCCCTTACTAGGAAACCCACTTGGACACTGAGATGACATGGGCTACATCTGTGCAGGGGTTCTAGGCTATATCCATGCATGGTCCTTGGTTGGATTATCAGTCTCAGAAAAGACCCCTAGGCCCAGATTTTATGGTTCATGTTGCTCTCCTTGTGGAGCTCCTGTCACCTTTAGGTCTTTCTATCTCTCCCTTCTTTTGTAAGATTCCCTGCACTCTGCCCAAAGTTTGGTTATGAGCCTCAGCATCTGCTTTGATATCCTGCTGGGTAAAGTCTTTCAGAGGACCTCTGTGGTAGGCTCCTGTCCTGTTCCCTGTTTTCTCCCTCTTCCAATGTCTGTCCCATTTGCCTTTTTGAATGAGGATTAAACATTTTTACCCAAGGTCCTCCTTCTTGCTTAACTTCTTTAGGTGTACAGATTTTAGTATGTTTATTTTATATTATATGTATAATATCCACTTATAAGTGAGTATATACCATGTGTGTCTTTCTGCTTCTGGGATACCTTACTCAGGATGATCTTTTCTAGATCCTACCATTTGCCTGCAAATTTCATAATTTCATTGTTTTTAATTGCTGAGTAGTATCCCATTGTGTAAATGTATCACAATTTCTGTATTCATTCCTCAGTTGAAGGGCATCAGGGTTGTTTCCAGGTTCTTGCTATTATGAATAAAGCTGCTACGAACATGGTTGAGCAAATGTCCTTGTTGTGTACTTGAGCATATTTTGGTATGTGCCTAGGAGTGGTATAGCTGGATCTTAATAATCTGGATTTTGTCATTGTGGATTCTGGTGGCTCAAAGCCTGAAGCTCAGAGTACAATCTAAAGAGATCCATTGTAGCCAGAGTCATTGCTCAAAGGACAAGTTTGATTCTGATTCTGTTTTGCCTTGGGTGAATGAGTCAGGCGGCCCACCCCTTCTCATCTCCGCACAGAAGAGCAAGCTCCTTGCAGTGGTGATAGGAAGGAGCAAGGAGATGTGTTTCGCTCAGAGTGAGAGACCATATTCTTCATTATTCAGTGAGTTATTGCCTGGAGGGTAGGGCTTATTGCAGCCTTCTGACTAGATTTATTAGAGGTTTGATCTTTCAGAGTTACTTTCGCAGCTCGGGCCATACTGCTTGATGGTAGACATCTTTCAGGCAAGCAGGTGACATAATCAGCCACGTAGAGTGATTTTCACAGATAGGCAACTCGCTGCTCCAGTTTGTCTGGGATTGGCAGTGTTCACAGGATGCAAGGCTGGAATGAAGCACTTTCAGTGCAAAGAATGAGACCAGGGGAACTGGAATGTTATGAATGCCCCCGTCAGGTAATGTAGCAGCAATAAATGGTGAAAAGCTTTGAAGGGCTTGGAGAATCATGCGTCATCTTTTCACATTTTAGCCAAAGTTGTGAGACTCTGAGAAGGGATAATTTCACATGCACATGAAGTGCTTTATGAAGACTAAGGCAGTAGGATCTGGGAGAGACTCTTGTTGTTGGTTTCCTTGTTATTGCATTTAGACTTTCCCAATGAAATCATTTCCTGCTCAGTCAACTAGACTGCGTCAATGCTCATTGTGGCCTGTGTACAGCACGATGTGGGATGATGATGAACTTAGTATTTCAAGTGTGGCTCTGGGTAAGTAGTATCTGTATCACCTGGGAGCTTGTTAGAAGGGCAGAATCTTCTAGACCTCCTGAATCAACCTGTGTTTTATCAGAATCATTAGGATGTCTCTATGAATAATCTAGTTTGTGAAACCCTGCTATGGGGATTTAAAGAGAACCAGGCTAGGCCTATCAAAAAGGAATTTAAATAAGAAGCAGAGCACGGAATGAATAAATATAAAAATGAGGTCTGTAATATTCAAAGTCACCACTTACCCTTTCTGCAAGATTCTTCAATAAAAACTTTTGAGGATAGTCTTAGTCTTTCTTACAGACTGGTTAGTTCACTTTTGGGCTAAGACAGAGCTGCCTTCTCTTGGGCACTGGCTCTTGTGAAGCACACATTTTCAAATATGAATGGTCGAGTTTCACTACCTCTGTAATTTCTCACAACTGCCATTGACAAAATCATGATCAGGATAATTATTTAGCTCTCACCATGCATCAGAAATTCTCAGTGCTGTGGTATGGTAAATAAAGATAAATATATGCTCTTGGATAGATGATGGGTCATAAGGATGTAGAACAAAAATAATAAGGGGAGGGCATGAAGAGGAAAGGAGGACTTTATTGAGATAGGATGCCCATTAGCATTCACTGGAGGATTGACATAAATGGCACTGGAGAATAGAGGCCAGGGTGAAGTGAAGGAGAAAGCCTGAGGGAGATCTTGTGGAAGAGAACAAAACACAGAAGAATATCATGGCGTCTTGACTCAGAATCAGCTTGGCTTATTTGGAAACATCCAGGGTGTTACTGTAGCTGGAGGGAATCTCAGTGTGCTTTTGATTTGCATCTAACTCACAGTCGAAGATCTTGAACATATTTTTTCATGTGCTTCTTGGCTATTTCTATTATTGTCTGTTAGTTCATGTGCCCATTTAACATTTGCATTCTTTCGTTTTTTGTGATATTTTGAATTCTTTATGTATTTTGGGTGTTCTTTGTCATCTTTTATTCCATTTTGTACCCTGTCTTTCTATTGTTTTCCTTTTCGCCATGGAGCCTTTTAATTTGATACAATCCTTTCTCTATTCTCACTATGGTTTCTTGAGCTTTTTGAATCCTGTTTAGAAAGTCATCATTATGCTTACACACATTTTTTTTATCATTTCTCTTATTTTTGAGATTATAAAGTAATTACATCTTTTCCCCTTCTTTTTCCTCTTTCCAAACCCTCTCATATACCTTCTTTGCTCTCCTTTAAACTCATGGTCTCTTTTTCATTAATTGTTAAATACTTATATTCAGAGTGTTTTCCTATGTTTTTCTTTAATATGTTTTCTTTAGTATTTTTCCTAAGTTTTTCTTTCTTTTTTCACAGTGTTAGGTCGTACATTAATGCCTTTATCTATTTTGATTTGGTTTTTGTGCCAGGTAAAGAATAGGGATAGACATAAGTAATGGTAGGGATAGAGTAAGTAAGTAAGTACATAAATAAATAAGTAAAGACTATGTTCTTAGGTGAGTGATGGGAAATGTGTAGGACAAACATAAAGATGGGCATGGAGCATGAGAGGAGTGGAGGAGTCTCATTCTTATTTATGTGAAGATGTCATTTCCCCAACACCACTTTTAAATTCTTTTCCCATTGGGTGTTATTAGCATCTTTATCAAGAATCAGATGGCTACAGCTGTGAGAGCTTACTTTCGGGTCCTCTATTCTGTTCTACTGGCGTACCCGTCTGCTTTTCTGTCAATATCATGCTGCTGTTACTATGGCAACTTCAATCTTCTATTTGGATGTGCAGTTACCATTTTACATATTTGGGAAAATACTAGTAGCATAGCTAATTAAAAGTGGATTTCTGGCTCAGAGGTTATATACACTTAAAAATTTGATAAGTAGCCGGGTGTGGTGGTGCTTGTCATTAATCCTAGCACTCAGGGAGGCAGAGGAAGGCAGGCCACTGTGAGTTCGAGTCCAACCTTGTCTACAAAGCAAGTTCAGGACAGCCAAGGCTATACAGAGAAAACCTGTCTCAAAAAACCAAAAAAAATAAAACAAATTGATAAATAGTGCTGGAAAACTTCTCGGTGATTAAAGTGCTTGCTATACAGAGACTGGATCCCAGAAAGCCCACTTAAATACCAGTGAACATCTGTTCTGTATGTAAATGCAATCTGAAGACACAGACTGCATTCCTTGAGTAAGCTAGCTAGGGAAGTTAGTGACCTACATCAGTGAGCTCTGAATTTAACTGGGTGGATTTCCTTTAGCGAATGAGGGGAAAGAGCTGTGGAGGATGATTTCTGACATCAGCCTCTGGTCTCCACACGCCTGTGCACATACGTGTATGCGCACCCACACACATAAACGTGTGTAGTCACACATGTGAGAACACTCATATAGACAGACACCACACACACACACATACACACACTCTCACATTTGGAAAATAAAATAGAACATTGATAAGTAAGTCTAAAAGTTTGTATAATTTTTTCCCATATGATATCCATTGCCTACATCTTGCCTGTATCTTACTAATATGTTTTTTTGCAACGTTTTGATGTTTAACACCTAACAAAGGAAAAATAGAACATATTTTAGGAGGCATTTATTAGTTTCCTTTCTGTGATGTTTGCTCATCTCAGTCTTTCTTTCCAAATTTGATTACTGTTCTTTATTGTTGATTTTAAGAACTTCTAAATATTTTAAGTGTATTTATCTAATTTATATATTTTTTTATAATTCACAAGCACTTTTATGTAATAAAGTGTGTTTATAGCTTTAGAGATTGTAAAATACTCAGAGTGGGCTTTTCATCTCTGAAATGATGTGAAAATAAAATTCCTCTGTGTTTTCTTTGATTCTTTTTCCATTTACTCTCTTTATGTCCAAATATTATTTTATTTGTACTTTGCTTTGGATGAAAGATGGGAGCCCCAAATTCAGGTTTTATCGTTTCTCATGTGGCTGGAGTGAAGCCACATTTTCATCTTGTCCTGTAGACTTGCTTATCAGAGCTGCTTTCTGTATAGCCCGTTCTGCCTGCTCCGTCTGAACATGTGCTGATTTTTTTTTATTGTGTTTGATTTTTTAATTTTTTTTTTTTAGTGTCCTTAGAATGCCTCTTTACTCTTTTTTTTTAAATCATTTTATTTTAAACCTGCAGTGGTGCTGAGAATGTTTACAAATCTCTAAGTGGTGTTTAAAAAAACATTTTCTTTCTCTAATCTCTCCCATCACATCCTCTCACAAGTACACAAACCATCTCAGCCACTCCCCAGTTCCCTTTTTAATACCCTGAATGATTCTGAAAGACTTTGTCATTCCCCAAACACCACCCTAATGGTGGTGGACTCCAGGCTCCTCTTCTTGCCAAGTTGAAGGGAGTTCAAATGTTCTATCTAAGTCTAATGACAGCAAAGATGTGTATAATAGATGATGTTTATGCTGTTCTAAAAACTGCCAAGGCAAAGAGGGGTTGTGGGATTCTGCGAAAACAAGGGGTCTTTGGAAAACTTACTGCAATCTGGACTAACACAGGGATTCTGTTTCAGCATCTGTAGCCTGACCGTTATGTGTACATGGCTGTACATGTAACTGAAAGTCAACTTATTATTATTCACTTTGTTTCCTAGCTGTAGCCTCTCCCTTTTCCCCTCCCAATCTTACCCTCCCTTCCTCTTCTTCTCCTATGCCCCTCCTGTAGTCCAATGGTAGGGGAGTTCGTCCTCCCCTTCCATCATCTGGAGGGGACAGGAGCTCCACAAGGAGAGCAACAGAACAAAAAACTCTAGGTACAGGGGTCTTCTGTGAGAGTGATACTCCAACCAAGGACCACGCATGGAGATAACCTAGAACCCCTGCACAGATGTAGCTCAGTGTCCAAGAGGGTCCCCAGTAATAGGAACAGAGACTGTCTCTGACATGAACTCAGGGGCTGGCTCTTTGCTCACCTCCACCTGATGGGGGAGCAGCATTACCAGTCCACTGAAGCTAGTTCTGATGAGGATGAGACTTTTTTTTTTTTTTTTTTTTTTTTTTTTTTTTTTTTTTTTTGCTGTTCACTTTTCAATGAACTTTAAAATCTTGTCTAATTTATATAAAAATTCCACATTGCCTTATTGGAATCATTTCTATGCTTTTTATGTTTAATTCAGAGAAATTACAATACTTATTCTTTTTACCTATTTATGTTTTTTTTTCAGTTTTAATATAATCTATTAAGGCCTTCAGCAGTATTTTAAATTTTCTTTCAATGTTTTTCTGTTAAGTTTATTTATAGATGTTGAATCTTTATTGAAAGAAAAATAGAAGAAAAATTATGTTCTTTTTTCTACTTTTCCTCCTTCTATTTCCCCTGTTGGAAACCCTTTTAATTTGTTGGATTTAATAATGAGGAAAATCAGGACGGGTGAGCTTGAGGCTGATGCTAAAAATGAGCTGCCTCAGGTAGCAGCAGAGCTCGAGGTCCTTGCTCTGGCTTCATCGCTCTTTCTACCATCATGCTTTCACTCACTGTTTCTTGGGAAAGACTTTGTTTCCAGGACTGGGCAGAATGAATTTAGAATATAGGGCAGAACAAGTTTTCAGATAATATGTGCTTCTTTGACTCCTGTCTGTATATATCCTTACATTTTGTTCATAAAGGTCTCCAGAATGCCTCACTACTCTTTCTGCCCTCACTCACCATTTCTTCCTTTATGTGTGATAATTTCTACATTTCAATTCAGTCTTTTCCTGCAGTTTGAGCACTGCCTTGCATTTTGACTCGAGTCTACTGTTTCAATTTCTTTTAAATTTTTCCTGTAAGTAACTTTTTTTCTGCCTATGTGGCTATATGCATTTGAAAATGTTGCTTCTATTACAGGAGGACTGTGGGTTACCATCCGAGGCTCCAGTTTGGAAAGTGTTAGCCTGGTGTTATTTGGAAATCAGTCATGTATCATTGACAGCATTAGAAGCAATTCACAACAAATTCAATGCAAAGCCCCACCCAGGGTAAGAAGACTCTTTACTAATGTAATATCCTATATTAACCTGTAAGCCCCACCTACCCAAGGACCAGGTGACTTCTGGGATGCTGGGAGTTGTAGTTCTTGGAATATAACAAAGCCTCATCTGGAAGTAGGGTTGCCTATGGATTTTTCTTTATAAACCCTGCAACATGTGTTTCTGGGCCACTCAGCTGGTGAATTCCGGAGTGGTCCTGACCAAAGTCCATCTTTTGGTTAGTATTTAATATTTAATAAAGCTTGCTTTAAGTTTGGCCCCAGATGGTGGAATTTATTTTTTCTCAGGCTAATCTCCCGGGCCGGTTAGTTAGCTCTTTTGGGTTTCTTGTGGAGCTTCTGTCCCTTCTGGGTCCTTCTCTCCTTCCCCCAACTCTTCCCCTCCCTGAACTCTGCCCAATGTTCCAATGTTTGGCTGTAGAGCTCAGCATCTGTTCGGTCATTGCTGGGTGGAGCCTTTCAGAGGATAGCTATGCTGGGCTCCCATCTGGAAGTGTAGCAAAGTAGCATTAATAGTATCCGGTTGGCTTTCTCCCATGGAGGGGAGTGGTCTCAGGTTGGATCAGGCATTGGTTGGACATTCCCTCCGTCTCTGCTGTATCTTTATATTTACACATCTAGTAGGCAGGGTATATTTTGGGCTGAAGTTTTTGTGGGCAGTTTGGTGTACCCCTCCCTCCACTAAGAGTCCTGTATATTACAGTTCTTTGATTCCCCTCTTATAATAAAAGCCTACCATGTTTTAAGTGAATTTCCTTATGTTGTTACTTTTTTAACTGAAGTTCTGTATCTTGGTTTGATTTAGGCTGTATATCTCTGGGATTTATTCTGTAGATTTTATTTTGTCAGTTCCATGTTTTCTGTTACTAGTAAATTCACTATATCCTAGAATTCATATTTTCTCTCTTTAGACTTAAAAATTGTTTGACATTTTCATACATGGATATAATGTATTTTGATGATGCTTACTCACTCCTATATTCCCTTGGCTCTGTTCTACTTCCCCTGGGTTTCTTTCTAAATTCTATCACTTAGGGTTTCTTGAATGAGCATAAGGTGGGGATGGTTATTTAGTAGGGCATGAGAAACTTCCCAGTGGCTACACCACAGAAGAATTTTCCAGCAGCCATTAATTGCCAGTAGGTCCTCAGTCAGGATAGAGTCCTTCTGAATGACTTCCCACATCGATGCTGGAGTGTGGATGGCCTCTGTCTTATATGTGTCTTGTTTAGGTAACTGAAGCTTCAGCGAATTCATGAATGCGACGATCATATCATGCTTAGAAGACAGCATTTCATAGCATACCTCCTCATCCTTTGGCTCTTACATTCTTTCCACAGCACTTTCCTCCATGTTGCTGGAGCCTTGAGGGTTAAGAGTGGTGTCTCTTTATTTTATTATTTAATCTGTCAGACAAAAAAACCTTACAAAAGACAGCACATGAGGAAATTTTCTGAGTATTTCCACATCTGAAACTACTCGCACAAATGATGGATAGTTTAGCTAGATATAAACAATACTGAAAGTACCTTACTGCCCAGAAACAATTACTATGTTAAGTGCACATCGCTCTTACCTTTTAGGGCACAGTTAATACTCTTAAATACTGCATTTGTCTGAATTCTTGACTCTCTGCAGGAGCTGAGGGAGCATGTTGAAAAAATATTCCATGATCAGCAATTTTCAGATTGATTCTGCTTAGAGTTTTCCTTTACCCTCAGGTCCAACCAAATTTGAATTTTACTGGGACAGGAACTCCACAAGGACCAAATATATCTGGGCACAGGGGTCTTTTATGTTTCTCCAACCAAGGGCCATGCATGGATATAACCTAGAACCCCTGCTTATATGTAGCCCATGGTAGCTCAGTATCCAAGTGGGTACCCTAGTCAGAAACAGGGACTATTTTTGACATGAACTCAATGGCTGGCTCTTTGATCTCCCCTCGACCTCCCCTCTCCCTCCCCGAGGAAAGAGCAGCCTTACTAGGCCACAAGGGAGGTCATTGCAGCCAGTCCTGAAGAGACCTGATAAGCTAGGATCAGATGGAAGGGGAGGAGGACCTCCCCAATCAGTAGACTTGGAAAGGGGCAGGGAGGAGATGAGGGAGGAAGGGTGGGATTGGGAGGGAATGAGAGAGGGGCTCTGGCTGGGATACAAAGTAAAGAACCTGTGATTAATATAAAAATAAATAATAAAAAAGATTTGAATTCTAAAATTGATTTTCAGGGAAAAGATGGATACACCGTGAATGTGTCTGTGATCACTGGAGACCACTCTGCAGTACTTCCCAGAGCATTTACTTATGTCGCATCATTAAATCCAGTGATAGTGTCTTTGAGCAGAAAAAGAAGCAGCCTAGCAGGTAAGATACATGTTACTTTAAGCCCATTTTCACTTCAGACCTTTGATCCTATTAGAAGTCAATTAATGGACTGTGGAATTTGATTTACTATTTTATTTATTTATCTGACACAGGATCTCACTATTTAGTCCAGTTATCCTGGATCTCTATTTAATAGTGACCTTGAACAATCCTTGATTTACTCTTCTATGTGTTAGGATCACAGGCATTCAAACCAAATTCAGCCCATTGTGTAACAGAAGGAAAAAATTTTCAGGTTACCTGTCAAAAATTAACCTTATATCTGATTTCTGTGAAAATGGGACTATTCCCTCCTGAAAATGAACGAGTATTCGATAAATATTTATTGAGCAACTATTTTTTTTTTTTTTTTTTTACTTCTGCCGCCCATGTATACATTCACAATAGATTTCAGTCCTTAGCAGTAATTTATGGCTTCAGTTCACAGACAAGGAAACTAAGGAATAGAGTTTAGCACTCTATTCCTAAGCACCTTTAGCAAGTGATGGGGCCGAGATTTAAACACTAATAGTCTGTAGGTCCCAAGCACTCAGCGCTTTACAGTTAGAATATAGGTTTTGGTGGTAGGTTCTATTGTGGCAGTTTAATAGAGTTATGGAACAGGAACTCTGAGTGCCCAGAAATTCTTGTTTTTTTAAGACTTACTTTGTATAAAAAGAATATTAGAAGCACTTTGCACATGAAATAGTTTTACGTTTATTTGGAATTCACATGACGTGCTGGAATAGAATTATAACGATTTTTTATTAGGTTATTCTAATATAGACTAGGTATGGTAGCTGGCAATGGCTCTTTCTGGTTAATTGAATGCTAGAGTTTATGGTTTATTATAAAAATAAAGATCATCATATTTCCTACTGAAAAAAACTTGAACTCAGTCTTTCTGGTACTATTTTCATTTCCCAAAGCTGAAGAGTACACAAATGGAGTGATGTACCCTTTAACTTCTCAATATTATTCAGCCCAGATAGCACAGAAGAATTTTCTGCCTCTAGTGACCAAAGCATCTAAAATTCGCAAATGGTACAGATTCTTTCCAGTGAGGTAGAAAAGGCGTGGGGGAGAACTCATGTGACCATCATGTCTCCATGATTTTTGCTTCTAATAAAATATCCTACCTCTAATGATAATAACAAATGCACCCTGTCCTGAGAGCATCTAGAATCAGCCTGAGAGTTGCCAAGTCCTGATATTTGTGATATTGATACATACCATGCAAGGCGTCATTTCAGAGTTTACACTTGCTTTTGGATCTACCTGTGGGCAGATTAAAGAACATGCTATAGGAGCCCCACAGTGTGGCTGCACGGTGGGACAGCCTCTTTTACACTGGGCTGCTGAATAGCTCCATCCAGTAGATGGTGCTGGTGATTGTGAAGCTAAGATGCAGGAAGAGGGCTAGGGCGAATGCAATGTCTAGAAACATAAATGTAGTTTTTGTAGTCAGAAATGTTGACTATGAATGAATGTTGACTATGAACAACTCAAACACTTGTTAAAAATTTGACAGACTCATGAGTTGTTTTTTCAGCAGTCACTCTGACATGGGCTGACAACATTTGTAGACAGAAAAATAAAATGAGGTTCAGGAAAAGCTTGACCGATCACAGGACAATGCATCTCACTTTTGATCATGACTGGATTGCTTAGCTGCCTGTGACTGGCTGAAGCTAATTTGGTGACTGATGAAATTCAGCTGGTTGTTACACAAACACACTCATAATTTAGGATGTCAGTTTCTTTCTTAGGTCGTAATTTGCTTTTGGTCTCAAAGTATGGAAACAGCTTCGGGACAAATTTAATTTAAAACACACTGACGCTTTAGTTTCCAAGATTCTGCATATGTGGATTCAACCTACTATGAGTTAAAATATTTTTAAAAATTATGTCTGTACTGAACATGTACAGTATTTTTTCTAAATAATATCACAACTAATTTATAGCATTTATATTATATAGGACATTATAAACAATATAAAGACTACTTACAGTATATGTGAAGATGTGCGTAGGTTCTATACAGATACTTCATTTTATACAAAAGACTTGAACATCCTTGGAGTTTGGTCTCATGGGATAGGGGTGCCCCAAGACTAGTCCTCCATGGATTCCAAAGGGTATATATATATAAAGTAATTTACCATGATTTTTAAAATTAGCTTATAAAGGAATGATTTTCACTGAGGCATTTCCATTCATAATTTGCTTTTTTTCCTCAACTATCCTGAAAAACTTGCCGAAGTATCATCCAAATAAGCTTGTATTTTACTGGTGCTACATCATCAACATTTTCTTGGTCCTCTTTGAAATCTGTTGAAGCCACTGGATTTCACAGTAGGAGGTTGGGAACATAGGAAGAAGAAAGGAGGATGGAGCAGTGAGGAAGGATCTGAAGAGTGTGTGTGTGTGTGTGTGTGTGTGTGTGTGTGTGTGTGTGAGATATGTGTGATTATATGCTGTATCAGGATACCTAATTAATTTTTCCTACAAAGTATACGGGGAAATTTGACATTATTATTATTATTTTTAAATAAATTTTTATTTTTTATTAGTTACAGTTTATTTACTTTGTATCTCAGCTGTAGCCCCCTCCTTCATGCCCTCCCAATTCCACCCTCCCTCCCTCATCTCCTCCCTGCCTCTCTCTAAGTCCACTGATAGGGGAGGTCCTCCTCCCCTTCCATCTGACCCTAGCTTATCAGGACTGGCTGCAATGTCCTCCTCTGTGGCCTAGCAAGGCTGCTTCTCCCTCAGGGGTTGGGGGAGGTCAAAGAGCCAGCCATTGAATTCATGTCAGAGACAGTTCCTGTTCCCCTTACTAGGGAACCCACTTGGATACTGAGCTGCCATGGGCTACATCCAAGCAGGGGTTCTAGGTGTGTGTGTGCATGCGTGTGTAGCTCAGAGAACAACTTATGAGAGTCAGTTCTCTCCTTCTATCATGTGGATTCCAGGGATCACACACTGGTCATCTGCTTTGGTGACAAGTGCATTTATCCACTGAACCATCCCACCTGCCCCTACTGACAAGATTTTCTCAGCTCTTTGACTACCCTTGACAATTCCTTGAGGGTAAGGTCTGTCTCTGTGTCCATTGTAGTATCCCGGTCACAGACTTAATACATATTCCAGGCAGAAAGAGTTGATGTACAGTGTTTATGATATACACAACTTTTCAGCAGAGTTGTTGATCATACCAAAAGGCCTTTGAAATACAAAGCAGAGATAGGAGAGCAAGGCTTACTTTGTCCATAGCTTAGCTCTGACACCTTGATGGCTGAGGTTTCCTCAGTTTCAAAATGCCTATTGCATTTCATCAGGACAGTGGATAGCAATTAGCTTCAGCTGTGTACTCGATACAAATCTAAGATTACCATGAATATGGAACTTCGGGTGAAGAATTGCCCAGATTAGATTGCCCTCTGGGCGTGTTTGTGAGAGACTTCATTTTCCTTAAAATTTTTACTTAGATACGTTTATTTTATGTGTGTGAGTATTTTGCCTGCATGTATGTATGGGTACCACACGTGTCAGGAACAGGTATCAGATTTTCTGGAACTGGAGTTATGGATAATTGTAAACCACCATATAGGTACTGAGAACCAGACTCAGGTCCTCTGTAAGAATACCAGTTGCTCTTAACCACTGACTCATCTCTCTAGTCATCTGCAAGGCATTTTCTTGATAGAAAATTGATACAGCATGGCTCAGCTTGCTGTGGATGGTGGCCTCCCTAGGGTGGGCCTGGGGTATATAGAAAAGGAAAGAGCCAGGGAGAGCAAACGAATCAACAGTGTTCCACGGTCTCAGTTTCAGTTCCTGTTCCAGGTTCCTGTCTTAGGAGTTCCTGCCTTAGCTTCCCTTGATGATGGACTGTAACCAATAAGCCCAAGAAACCCTTTCCTCCCAAAGTTGATTTTGGTTAGCATTTTTTATCACAAGATCATGAAGCGAACGAGGACCCAGTGGGAGGATCCGATGGGGTGATGGTGCAAAGGTGCATTGTAGGTAAAGAGCTGTTGGTATCATATCCTGGAGATGTAGGTTTTATTTTTTAATTTCCCCCCATTAATTTGTTTATTTAAATCACTGTTGGAACTTTCCCTACTTCCTCTCCTCTCAGTCCCTCCCTATCAAAGGGGAGACCCCCATGGATATCAACCCACCTGGGCATATCAACTAGGACTGGGCCCACTTCTTCTATTGAGGCTACATGAAGTGGTCCAGTTAGGGGAAAGTGATGCAAAGGCAGACAACAGAGTCAGACACAGCCCTTGCTCCTGCTGTTAGAGGTCCCACCTGAAGACCAAGCTGAACATCTGTTACATATGTGTAGAGGACCTAGGTTGGTCCCATGCATGCTCTCTGGTTGGTGGTTCATTCGCTGTGATCCCCTATGAATCCAGGTTAGTTGATTTTGTAGGTTTTCTTGTGGTGTCCTTGACCTCTCTGTCTCTTTCTTTTGTTCTTAAATTTATTTATTTTATTATTTACTTTACACCCTTCTTCTTCTCCTCCTGTCCCCACCCTCCCTACCTCTTCTCCCTCTTCCCTATTTCTCAGAAAAGAGAGCAACCTTCACCAACCCAGCTCATCAAGTTACATCACGACTGTTTGTATCCTCTTCCCCTGTGGGCTGGTGAGGCAGCCCTGCCAGAGGGGAGTAATCAGAAAGCAGGCAATGGAGTCCTGCTCCTCTTATAGAAGAGCCATGTGAAGCCCAAAGCTGCCCAACTGTGTAGGGAGTCTAGGTCCAGTCCATGTGTGATCTATGTTTGGGTGCTTCAGTCTCCAGAAGACCCTCTGGTCACTGGTTAGTTGGCTCTGTTGGTCTTCTTGTGATGATCTTGTCCCCTCCAGGTGCTTATATCCTTTCCCTTACTTCTCCCTATGTTTCGCCCAATGTTTGGCTGTGAGTCCCAGATGCTTAAATCTCACTCAGAAGGGGAAAGAGAATAGACAGTGCAAGTGGTTGAAGAGAGGGAACAAGGTAAGAGAGGGAGCACAGAGAGAAATGAGGGTGGTGATCAGACCTGGTGAGCGCATGGGTGGGGATGGAAGGACAGAGGGTCTGCAGAGAGATGAGAAACTGAGCCAGGGCATCTCTGTGACACGGTAGGCTTCTGGGAGGAAACATGGGTGACTCTAGTTGATACTGCTAGTAATAGGGTCATGGAGAATGAAGAAGGTATCCTCTAACTAGACAGGACTCCTAGTGGAGGGAGGGGAACACCAACCCACCACAAAAACATTGACCCCAAATTTGTCCTCCCTATGAGATATGCAGGAATAAAGATAGAACAGAGACTGAAAGAATGTCTAATTAATGCCTGCTCCAACCTGAGACCCATGGGAGAGAGCTAGCCCCTGCCACTATAAATGATATTCTGCTGTGCTTGCAGACAGGAGCCTAGAACCTTAGCTCTCTTTTATTCTTTCCTCTCCCTCTTCCATAAGATTCCCCGAGCTCCTCCTAATGTTGGCTGTGAGTCTCTGCATCTGTTTTTATCAGATGACTGTTATGCTAGCCTTTTGTCTGCAAGTACAGCAGAATATTATTATAGTGTCAGTGGTCAGCTCTCTCTCATGGCATGCTACTCAAGTTGAGCCAGTCATTGGTTGGCTAAGCTGAAGGTTTTGTGTGTGGGTTGGTGTCCTGCTCTGTCCACTGAAAGTCCCGACTGGCTACAGGAGATGACCACTTCAGGTTCTATATCTCTTGTTGCTAGGATTCTTAGGGTCACCCTTATAGATTCCTGGGAGTTTCCCTTGTCCTAGGTTTCTGCACCCCATCCTCTGCCAAATTCAGTTCTCTCTCCCTCTATCCTCCCCACACATGATCTCCCCTCTCTATCATCTTCCCCACCTGGTTGCCTCTCTGTATCCATCTCAGATGCTATTTTATTTCCCTTAAGAGTGAAATTCAAGAATCCTCCCTTTGACACTTCATGCTACTTAGTTTTTTTGGGGTCTGTGGCTTAGTAGCCTGGTTGTCCTGTACTTTATGGCAAATATCCACTTCTAAGTGAGCACATACCATGTGTGTCTTTCTGGGTCTGGTTACCTCAGTCAAGATGATCTTTTCTAGTTCCATCTATTTGCCTGCAAATTTCATGATTTCCTTGTTTTTAATAGCTGGGTAGTGTTCCATTGTGTAAATGTACCACACTTTATCCATTTTTCAGTTGAAGGACACCTGTGTTGTTTCTAGTTTCCGGCTGTTATGAATAAAGCTGCTATGAACGTAGTTGAGCAAGTGTCCTTGTGGTATGGTGGAACATCTTTTGAAGATATGTACAGGAGTGGTATGGCTGGGTTGTCAGGTAGATGGATTTTTTGCTTTTATCAGCACAGTAATAGAGGCTGAAGAAAAGAACACAGAACACTGTTTGCAGGTTAAAAGACAAACCTCCAAATGACTGAATTTGTTTTTACATGAAGAAAAGTTATCTAAGTTGTCTCAACAATTTTGCATTGTTCACACCCTTGAGGTCTTAGGCCATACCTTGTTAAAAGAATTGTTAAAAATTTCATTAAAAAAATAACCAAAACAAAACCGGTAGCTATCCATTTGCCTGCAAATTTCATAATTTCCTTGTTTTAAATAGCTGTGTATATGTACCATTGTGTATATGTACCACAATTTCTGTATCCATTCCTCCATTGAGGGACATCTAGATTGTTTCCAGATTTTGGCTATTAAGAATAAAGCTGTTATGAACATAGTTGGGCAAATGTCCTTATTGAATGGTGGAACATCTTTTGGGTATATTCCCAGGAGTGGTATACCTGAGTCTTGAGGTAGAGCTATTCCCAATTTTCTGAGAAAGTGCCAGATTGATTTCTAAAGTGGTTGTACAAGTTTATACTCCCACCAGCTATGGAGAAGGGTTCCCTTTTCTCTACATCCTCTTCAGCATGTGTTGTCATTTGAGTTTTTTTTCTTAGCTATTCCAATAGGTATAAGATGGAACCTCAGAGTTGTTTTGATTTGCATTTCCCTGATGACCAAGGATATGGAGAATTTCTTTAAGTGTTTCTATATAATTCTCTGCCTAGCTCTATATCTCATTTTTAATTGGATTATTTGGTTTGTTGGTGTCTAATTTTTTGAGTTCTTTATATATTCTAGATATTAGTCCTCTATTGGATATTGGGTTGGTGATGATCTTTTCCCAGTCTGTAGACTGTCGTTTTGTTCTGCTTGTTCTGTTGACAGTGTCCTTTGCTTTATAGAAGCTTTTCAGTTTCATGAGGTTCCATTTATTATTTGTAGATCTTAGAGCCTGAGCTGTTGGTGTTCTGTTCAGGAAATAGTCTCTGTGCCAATGAGTCAAGAAGAGATCATCGGAGTGAGAAACAGAAAGACACACATGGTATACACTCACTAATAAGAAGATATTAGCCATATAATATAGGACAGCCATCTGTAGACCTAAAGAAGCTAAACACTAAGGAGAACCCTCAGGAGGATGCGTAAATCTCATTCAGAATGTCAAACAGGATAGACACAAGAAGTGGTGGAAGAGGTGCATGGGAGTCTACTCCAGAGGGTCCTCTGAAAGGATTCACCCAACAGGGGATTAAAGCAGATACTGAGACTCAGGGCCAAACTTTGGGCAGAGTGCAGGGAGTCTTATGGACTAAAAGAGGGGTGGCATTAGAGGGACATGGAGGAGACAGGAGCGCCACACTGGAGGCCAACAGGAGCCCCACAGGAGACCAACAAAACTAAAAGATCCGAGCCCAGGGGGTCCAGCAGAGACTGATGCACCAACAGATTACCATGCAAGGACAGGACCTAGACGCCCTGCTCAGATGTGGCCTATTGGTAGCTCAGTCTCCATGTGAATCTCTGAGTGAGGGGAGCAGGGGCTTCCTGTGTCATGAGCTCAGTTTATCACTGTCTGATCACAGCTTTGCCAGATGGTGCAGCTTTGCCAGACCATGGAGGAAGAGGATCCAAGCAGTTCTGATGAGACTTAACAAGCTATTGGCAGATGGCAATAGTGAAGAACTCTCCCTTTCAGTGGACTAGGGGAAAGGGATTAGGGGAAGAGGAAGGGAGGTGAGACTGAGGGAGTTGAGCATCAATCAGTATATATAATGAATAAATTGTGAAGAAAAAATAAAAAAAAGGGCTCTGTGATCACCTCCTACTGAGTGGGGAGCAGCCTTGCCAGGACACAGAGGAAGACAAGGCAGACAGTCCTGATGAGACCTGATTGGCCAGGGTCAGATGGAAAGGGAGGAAGATCTCCTCTATCAGTGGACTGGGGGAGGGGCATGGGAGGAGAGGAAGGAGGGTGGGATTGAGGGAGGATGAGAGAGGGAGCTACAGGTGGGATAGATACAAAGTGAATAAACTATAGTTAAAATAAAAAAATAAAAATTTATAAAAAAGGTCATTAAAATGGATAGCTATTAAAATTCTTAGACTTATGTACAGGGCTGACTTTATTTAATCATAAAAGTTGTAGTGGCTGAGGCCTCAAGTCCAGAAGTAAATATATTCTTCTTGACACAGGAGGTGAGATTCTGTTCCTTGGTGTGGCGCTGCTGGCGAACTACACAGATCTGGATGTGCAAATCCATGTGGAAGACACCTCTGCTCAGGTCCTCGCACAGAGGTCATGGGGACTGGAGGTCATGCTGCCCCCAATGCTGCCTGGCATCCACAGGATTTCAGCCTTCATTAATGGAGTCAGCATCAGTTCACAAGGGTAAGGGTGTCCCTGCTGTTAAGTCTGGGTCTGTTTGATGGTCTACCAACTCATCTGGGAAACTCTACTTCAATTTAAGTGTCTTCTCTTTTTATGTAAAGTGGTGTTATAAAGATCTGAGAATTAAAAACACATGAATGGTGGCATGCATGCAGAAAGGGAGGGTGGGATCGGGAGGGGAGGAGGGAGGGGCTTGTGGGGGGATACAAAATGAATAAAGTGTAATTAATAAAAAATTAAAAAAAAGAAAAAAAATACATGAATGAATCTTATGTGGACAGTTCACGCCTTAGGTTGATAGAGGTGAAAATGTTGGCTTACTTGCTTGGGAAAAGGGAAATCTCTGGAAGGTGGTTAAGGTGGGGAGGAGGTCAGCCTCTGTGGCTGCAGTGCCTGTGGTCTGAGGCTTTGAATAAATGGTTTACAATAACTGCACAAGCCTCACCTTCATCTCCCTCCATATCTTTGAAGTCATTCTAGATTTTCTCTAGAAATCCTCTGAGCTAATCTAGAAGGTATCCAGTGCATATGGGACTGCTGTTGCAGTATGAGACTGGCACAGGACAATCCCCCCACACCTCCTGTTTCTTCTTTGATACTCGCTCTCCTTTTACATCATTCGCTCCTCCACAAACATCTCTCCACTCTCCATGGTACTTTCTAACACCACCTGTCTTCCCTAGGGTTGATCTCCACATCCAATACCTCACTGAAGTTTTCAGCATGGAGCCTTGCTCTGGGTCTCTTTTGGGTGAGTGGTTCTGACATCACATAATATTTATCTAGCAAGTTGCATTACTGGACAGTGAGATTTCATTTCCCAACTCACGATCCGGTGACGTCAGGGCTGCAGGGGCCAAGGAAAGAGATTTCCTTTGGTTTCCAGATGAGCATCTGTCTTCTGAAAAGTGTAAAGAGTTGTGGGACTTAGCTCTCTGAGTTTCAGAAATTAAAGAGTAATAAAAGGGAGAGGTAGCTGGCATCATTTGGGAAATGTAACAGTATGGGAAGTATAACAGCTAGGTAGAATAATGTGTCAGATAATATAACAGATGACAAGAAAATGAAAGATTAGTTTTTAATTCACATATAAGTTGAAAGTGGTCTGTAGCCTTCTACAACATGTCTTAAACATTTAAAAAATATAATTTTGGGAGTTTGAAGAGATGGTCAGTGATTGCAATCGCTTGTTTCTCTTGTAGATGACTGGGTTCAGTTCCCAAGACCCACACGGTGGCTCACACTGGTCTGTAACCCAGTTTCAGGGCATCTCTGAGATCCTGTTCTGGCCTCCGTAGGCACAATATACAGTGGCACACAGACACATGAAAAACATCTTAAAATGTATTTTCATAAGATAATTTGAATCCCTTTACTGCTGTGTGAATTTGGTCATCTCTGAGTACTGGCCAAATGACCACAAATGTAGCCATGATGGAGATGAAACTTGTGCACCCCACTTTGCGCTTGATTCTATCAGGCCTGTATCAGTGTTGCAGTTCCTGTTTGGAATTTTAGCTTGTGTGTGTGTGTGTGTGTATGTGTGTGTGCATGCGTGTGTGTGCCTGCCTGTATGTCTGTGTATAAGCAAATCACATCTCCAGTAAGAATGTAGAGGCCAGAAGTCAATTTTCTCTTTTCATCATGTGGGTCTTCAGGATTTAAACCCCGATCGCCAGACTTCACAGCAGAGTTCTTTAGCGGCTGATCCTTTCTGGCAAGCCGGAATATTAGCTTTTAATTTTTGTCTTCCACATTTGCACTTTAGGTGGAACTATTGTTGGCCTCTCAGGCGTAGGATTTGGCAGAGACGCAGCTCTGATTTGGGTCCTTGTGGACAACCGTCCTTGTGCTATTGTGAACTTAACGGATGTGAGCATTTGGTGTGAGACTCCTCCGGCTGTACTATCACCTGGAGCACATGCTCTCTCCCTTCCAGCTTCTGTGGAGATCTGGGCTGGCAACACCTCCTTCCTCCATGGACCAAGTTTGGTGGGGAAGGGTTTTACTTTCATGTACAAAGCATCAGCAACACCCGTGGTCACCGCTATGAGGGAAGAAGTCATGAACAACAGCCTGCAGTTCTATGTGGAAGGAAATAACCTCTCGGACTCAGTCATTCTTTTGGGAACCTTGAAATGTGACCTTGACGTGCAATGGTTTGATGGTGACAGGAATCTGTCTAGGTGCTCCTTTCCTCTCTACAATTTGGAAGCAGGGGTCTATCCTCTCCAAGTTCGTCACAAGTGGATGGGGTTTGCCAACATATCTGCGGTACCTCAGACGTTTGAGTTGTCACCTAGGATAACGTCCATCTTCCCATCATGCGGTTCTTTGTGTGGCGGGACGGTGCTCACTGTGAAGGGCGTGGCCTTCCGTTCCAGGAGGAGGTCAATTCATGTTGACCTTTCAGGCCCTTTCGCCTGTGTGATTTTGAGTTTGGGAGACCACACAGTCCTATGCCAGACCAGCTTGGTGGGCCACCGCTCCTCTGAAGCATCATTTGCTCTAAATGTCACAGTGGTGGTCAATGGGCTGACCAGCAAATGTGAGGGGAACTGCACACTCTTTATGCAGGAAGAAATGACTCCTGTTGTGGATGCCCTGACTGTAAACATCAGCGGGTCTCTAACCACAGTGCTGTTGCGAGGCCAGAGGTTAGGCACCACTGCTGACGAGCCGACAGTGTTTGTGGACGATCAGCTTCCTTGCCACACAACTTTTTCCAATGCCAGCCATATTGCATGCCAGATGAATGAGTTGACCCCGGGCTTCCACTACCTGTCAGCTGTGCATACGAGCACTGGGTTTGCTTGTCTGGGTAGTGTTTCTAGGAGCTTCTTCGTTGTGCCTCAGGTGTTTGATTACTTTCCTAAGAATTTTAGCATCCGTGGTGGAAGTCTTTTGACCATGAAAGGCACAGCCCTGAGGGGACGGAGTGCTACCTTCGTCTATGTTGGCCAGCAGGCCTGTGTAAGAGTGAACGTCAGCTCTGAGTCCATCCAGTGCGTTAATCCTGCAGGAAATGGCTCTGTTGCTCTGGAAATCGAGGTGGATGGGGCCCTGTACTATGTGGGCCTGGTTGTTTACAGCAGGCTCTTTACCCCGGAATTGCTCTCTGTTTCACAGAGTCATGACATCTTAACCATTGCAGTGACCGGGATCTCAGGGCCTGCAAACGTTGACGTTCTTATCGGGACGTCACCATGTCTAGGTGTCTCTGGGACCCGTACAGCTCTCCAGTGCATGGTCCCCTTGCTCCCTGCTGGGGAGTATCCTGTCACAGTGTTTGACCACATCAGAGGATGGGCCTCAGCAGCTCTCACTCTCGTGCTGAGAGCTACTGTGACTTCAGTGACCCAGAACTTTGGTAAGCAGAGCATACAGGACAGAATACCTTCTCTATAAAGCAAATTAAGTGTTACTCTCAGTTTTAGGAAGAAGGGTGCCATCATCACTGTGAGACAGCAGGAAGAACGAGCCTGGGTGGCCTCTCATAGTCACAGTTCTTTCTTCAGGCCTGTCTCTGTGATATTTCATTTATTTATCTTCATTTTTTTTTTCACCAGGGAAAACCCGTGTATTCCCTAAGCATTTGATCTTGTTTTAATTTCATGCCTCAACTTCATTAGACACATGTTTTAAATTTAATAATACCATTTGCTAAAGCTCGTTATTTGATCACAAAAGGATATAAACGTATTTACCTATTTTAGACATACGCTGATTTGTATTATTTAAAACATATTCAGTAGCCTTAATTTTTTGCCATTCGGTAATGGTTCGCAGATGAGTTTATTTTCCACCAATATTATGCCAGTGCCATAGCGCAAGCGTGAGGAAGGTGAGGGCTGAGCTTTGTGTGCAGTGAGACAAGATTTGCCTCGTAAATGATGAGCTTGGGATTTGTCTCCAAAGGCTGCCTGGGTGGAAGGCTTTTGCATGTGCTCGGAACAGGATTTTCTCCAGGGAACATCTCAGCTGCTGTGTGTGGTGCTCCGTGCCAAGTCTTGGATAATGCGACAGTGTCTGCCTTCAGCTGCTTGGTTCTGCCCCTGGATGGTGAGAGAAAACTACAGTAAACAAACAAAACCTCTTAAAAACAAAACAAAGCAAAACCTCTCAGACTTACACATCATATCGTTTGGCTTTTTCTGTTTCCATTTTACTACTGTACTGACTACTACTGAGAATGGAATTTTCTCTTCTCCATAAAAATTGGTAGCCCCTGGGGGCCTGAGGAGATGGCTCAGTGGGTAAAATGCTGGCTTTGCAAGAATGAGGACTTGAGTTTAGAACCTCTGCACCCTGTTAAGGCTGTAATTGTACATGACTAGAACCCAGGAGTGGATGGAGATGCTGATCCAGGTGGAAGCCCAGAATTTGCTGGGTAGGCTCTCTAGTCAAAAGGAGAGCTCTGGGTTCCATAAACCTGTCTCAGAGTAGTAAGTTGGAGAGAGATGCAGAAGACTCCTGAAGCCAGCCTCTGACCTCCACATGCTCCCAGAGATGTGTACTACCCTACACACTTAAACATGTACGCCTTACATATGCATATAACACAGACAGACAAAAAGAACGCCCCCACCTGCCCTCCCACTGGCTGTCTCTTGAATATTGGTTTTGCACTCAGCTCCTTGATTCTTTTAGGCACAACTTGCTGTACCGTAGTTCTCTTATTCTGCAATGTTGACTATAGGTCATGAGAGCTCACTGCTTTAAGACAAAGCTGTCATGCAAATCGTGAAATGGGAAGCCTTGTCCTTATGCTGGGAAAAGTGTGTAAAACCCAGTGTTTCACATCATATGGTAACCGCCTCTTGAGTATCAAGGGGAAACAAATTCCCAAGAGGAGGAAATGACTTTGCTATCACAGGGCCCTGTTAATTTTTGAGAGACCCTCAACCAAGCCAGGTGTGTATTCTCTTTGCATAGTCCCAGGCACCACACTTTGCACGTAAGAAATTACACTCTGCCCTCACGCATTTCTGTGTTTTGGTTTAGTTATGTTCCTCCTCTCCTATCTTTTCCCCTGAAATTTGAACGTGGGCTAAGATTTTACAAATGATGGATATATTAATCCACCTGATCTTGAGCTACAGTTCTATGAGATGTAATTTTGGAGGTGAATTATACTGTGGTGTCGTAGGCAGGAGAAAAGAAAGGGGAGGAACAGGAGAAGGGAGGGGGAGGTGAGAGAAGAATAAAAAAAGAGAATGAGGAGAAAAATCCTGTTTCAATATACCAGAAACAGTTTTCTCTTGTCGTTATCAGTTGAATGTGAGGAAGGAAAGACCAATTCTACAATATGAAACCTAAGATGCAATAGCGATTTTTAATATAGCATTTGATTCATTGTGTTTCTTTCTGTGCACAAAAAGAAAGTATGTGTCCACCCAAAGTATGTGCCAAATTAGTGTAATGTAAAATTAAACGACAGGGTTAGGAAACAAGCTAGATATGGTGGCAGCCTGCCTTAAATCCCAGCACCCAGGGAAGCAGTCAGAGCACTGTGAGGTGAAGGCCATTACGGTCTACAGAATGAGCCCAGGATAGCTGAAGCCACACAAAGAAACCCAGTTGTGAAAAAAAAAAAAAGAGAGAGAGAGAGAGAAGACAGTGGCAATGAAGCAAACATCACTTTGTAGGTTCTAATTTTATTTTAAAAGTTTATTTAGTTTTGTTTTCTGGCAATGAATATTTTGCCTTTACATATGCATACATGTATATATGTATGTGCATGTATCTATGTATATCATGTGTGTGTTTGGTGGTTGTGGAGGCCAGAGAGGTTTTCAGATCTCTAAACTGGAGGTATAGGCAGTTGTGAGCCACTGTGTAGGTGCAGGGATCTAAATGTAGGTCCTCTGCAAGAGCAGCAAATATTCGTAACTGTTGAGCCATTTCTCCAGGTCCTATTTGTAGGTGTATTTTTTTTTTTTTTTAGATATTTTATTTGGGTTTTTGTATCTACTATCCTTCTCCACCCCAATCCCTTCCAACCCCTCAACAATGGGTAGTAGGAAAAGGGGCAGAGAGGAAGGGGATTTAGACCTCTTTAAGCTACTTACATCATAATTAGGTCGTTGGTCTTCGTCTTCTTCAGAATGTTCAGCAATCCAGCAAACCAGCAATTCGGTAATGCAGCAATAGCAAATGCAAGAGCAGGAACCAACAGTCACGCAGACCACCAGCAGCAGGGAGAGCAGCAGCTACCCCAGGCTCTCTCAGGGCGTTGCCGTTTATACCCTTCCAAGAGTGCCCAGAATTAAACTGTCTGCAACTGGTAAAAATCATGCCCTCGCAAGAACATGAGACACAGTAGTTAGCTGTTATGGACAATCTGAAACAACCCCATGTCCCAAACCTGGGATTAAAACAAAAATGTATTCATATAACATAAGTGGATTTTTAAAGAAACCAAAATTCTCACTATATTTCCCCTTTTAGTTCCCAAACGGCTTTTTTTTCTAATATTAACAAAAAATATATAATATATATATTAAGAACAATTATGAGAACTATCAGGTAAGAACTACATTCATAGTGTCCTTTCCATTTGTATTTGGCAACCTTGGAGAAAGTGTTCCACTATCTCTCCTATCTTGGTGAGTTCAAAGCTCTGTACCTAAATTCCTTTCTTATCATAACTTGCGTTTATCGGCCTAAAATCATTTTTCCAGACCCTAAAACGTTTTCTTAGATGCTAAATAATTTAAGCTTTTATGTATTTAATCCTAATAAGGAAAACTGTAAGAGTGTAATCATCTAACTTTAACTCCATCAGAGACCTGAGGAGATGTATTTACTTAGTAAAAGAAACAACACTGCTTCTGAAACTATAGAAATGATAGAGACTACTGGCTCACTGGACAGTCACCCAAGATGCCTCAGAAACATTAAGACATCTAGTCTTCAGCCTTCTGGCCTAGAATATCTGACAGACTCCTCTGTGAAACAGGAATTTTGAAGGACTGGCCTACCTCATCTCTGCAAAGTTAGACAGTTGATTTCCCAGTGTCTTGGTTGTCTATTCCTGTGTTCTAATATTCAATTAATAATGCTTCAGGTTTTTTAAAATTGAAAATAGATTCCTCTCTTATACAGTACATCTTAACAACAGTTTTTCTTCTCTTCGCTCCTGCCAGCTTCCCCACAACCTTGCCTTTTCCCAAGAACCACTTCCCCAGTCATTTCCCTTCTGAAAAAAAGCAGGCCTCCAAGAGAATAAGCAAACGCTGCAAAACGACACAAAAAGATAAGGCAAAATCCCTCATACTGAGGATGGAAAAGGCAACCCCATAAGAGGAAAAGTGTCCATTTCTGTTAGGTTGGGTTTGTGGATAGATACTGTTGATATTTTACTTCATCATTTTCTCCAGCTGTGGTGACTGAAAGTTTTGCTGGGTAGAGTGGTCTGGAATGGCATCTGTGATCTCTTAGAATCTGCAGTACATCTGTCCAGGCCTTCTGACATTTATAATCTGCCTTGATAAGTCAGGTGGAATTTTAATAGGTCTGCCTTTATATGTTATTTGCTATTTTTCTCTTTCAGCTCCAAATATTATTTTCTTTGTTCTGTATGTTTTGAATTTCGATTATTATGCAGTGACAAGACTTTTATTCTGGTCCACCCTATCTGGTGTTTGGTGTGATTTCTGTACCTATTGACATCTTCTTTAGATTAGGAAAGGTTTCTTTTCTGATTTTGTTGAAAATACTTTCTAGGATTTTGACCTGGAAATCTTTTCTTTCTTCTATTTCTATTATTCTTAGGTTTGGTCTTTTTATAGTGTTCCAGATTTCCTCAATAGTTTGTGTTAGGAAGTTTTTAGATTTAACATTTTCCTTTTACCAATGTACCCATTTATTCTTTTGTATCTTCAGTGCCATCTCTTGTATTCCATTGGTGATGCTTGCATCTGTAGTTCCTATTCACATTCCTAAATTTGTTATTTTCGGCATTCCCCCAGTTTGTGTTTTCTTTACTGCTTCTGTTTCCATTTTCAGTTCTTAAAATAGTTTCATTCCTTCAGGTGCTTTTTGTTGTTGTTATTTTCATGGCTTTCTTTAAGGGACATTTCTTTAATTATATTCATTTTCTAATTAGGGACCTTTCATCATCATAGAGTTGGTTTTAAGGTCTTTTTCTTCCGCTTCAGCTATGCTGGAATAGCCAGATCTTGCAGTGTCAGGATAGCTGGGTTCTAGTCTTCCAGCAGGCATGAGCTGTAGTTGAGCATGGAGTGTTTGCCAGTGTTGGGGCTGGGATGCAGTGATGGGTTGAGGAAGCTGGGGGAAGAGGGAGAGAGGTATGGGACAGCAGGGAAGAGAGGCTGCAGCATGTGTTCTGTTGAGGGCTAAGGATGACCTGAGGATTGGGTCTGGAAGAACGGAGACGGTTGCTTCAGGTTAAAAAATTCTTTTTCATATCCATTGCATGAATTAATAAATGTTAAAACTCCTTAGTATTATTTTAAAACATTTAATCTTAGCCAGAAGTACAAAAAATGAAATAAATTTTGCTATTGTAAGTCCGATAACCCATATGTTAAAAATTAAATTAGTATATACAAAGGATTTGAATAAATTTTGGAAATTGAGAATTAGTTATCCGGATTCTGAGAGGAGTAATGCTGGAATTAAAGGCTGTAACTCTTACTGTGACCACTAGGTGGCACCAAACACTCACCAATTGTACAAGGACACATTTCTCCATCCTTAAAGCAGCCTTTGAAAGGGCCCTTATTTCTATGGTCTTGTGAGCTCCTACTCCAGGTTTCTCACGTAAGATCCAGGTGGAGGGTCGGGGGTTCTTTGAGCCTTCTGAAGCTGACTAAAACAAATGCTGCGAGTAAGATGGTGTTTTTATTTCTTCCTGTGAAGTACGTCCATAACAGACAACAAATGGTTAAGAGGCTGTGTGTGAGAGAAAGCTTTATAGATAGCTGGTGATTCTCTTGCTGTACAGGCCTGCATAGAACCAGCATCACTGGGAATCTGTTTGTTTCAGCGATGTTGTCAGAGGGGAATCAGCAGCCATCCTCACACCCGTATCCCAGTTGCCCTTCTCAGAGGATTCATCTCTCCCCGTTGGTAGCACTGTCAACCAGCCTTTGGACAGACGTCTACCTATAATTTGGTGCCGGATTTGTGCGTTGTCTTCCTGGTTTACGATCTTTCTGTTAAACACTATTTTCCTCCCTCTCTTTCTCTCCCTCCCTGTGAGTGTATGCGTGGTGCGCACGCATTCTCGCTTCCTGGGGAACGGACGTGAGCAAATGTCTTCTCACCTCAGATTCGGAGCCTGCAACACCCTCAAAGTTCAGCTTGGCGAACGGAAGAGCTTTCTTGCAGTTACCCACGTAGGGGAGGGGTTTCTTGCAGGAGCGGAGCCTGCTCAGGCAGCTCAGCTGGTCTCCTCTGATTCCCCCAGGCCTAGCTGCCATGCCCCGTCCAGGTGGCTCAGCTTATTTGAAAGTGTCTCATATACTACTTATTTAAGCTCAGGGGAAAGGAGGGACCTAGCAACTCTGGTCAGTGGCAGGGGCTTCCTAAGTTTTCGAGTTGTTTACTTCTTGAGGTGATGAGCTCCTTTCAGGATGGACTGTTTTATTTTAGAGAACATTTCTAGGCAACGTCACATACGTGTTCATGTGCACACAGTGTGTGTCTACCTGTGTATGCATGTGAGTGCGCACACGTAGTGTGTATACGTGCACCAGTGTTGCATTGCGTGTTTCTTTACATGCATGTGTCATGTGCTTGCATTTGACATGCGTGTGCATGCGTGGGCCAAGTATTTTTTTTTTTTGTTTCTAAAGTGACTGTGCACAGCTAAGCTCTCTTCCTGTTTATACGGCTTCTTTTTTTCCTACTGCAGTCCGTTCCTCCGCTCTTTTCATTTGGCCTTTTGTTTGTTTACCGCTTGTTAACTTCTCAAATTTAACAAGGTCACTTTGAATTCTGACCCTTGGCCTGAAGTATTTTTCAGTTTGATTTTGCATGATAGAGGAATGTTTCCTATCCTAGATTGTAGATAAATGTCTTAAGATGCAAACTTTCCTAATTACAGTTTGCTTGTTCTGATGCCATGGTACTAATGTGTTTCCCTTTTAGAGAGTAATGAGGAATTAAAGATGGAGATGAGAAAAGTTCCTTGGCTGCTTTTGGGGTCAACTGTCTTTACTCCCCCAGATCACACTTCCAGCCAAAGAACACTTTTCTATATGATGGGTGCTAAGGCATCCGGTTAGGTGAAATTTATATTTCACTTTTGTTTAAAAATGCTCGAGATCTTTGATCTTCAGGTTTTTTGCATTTACTTGGATTATACCAAATGACTTTTTCATGGAAACTTTAACTTTTCCATGAGGCATGAAGAGCTAAAGCGATTAAGGTCACAGAGCTATTTAGTGGCAGAACTTTGAATAAAACCCATGGATTTTGATCCCCAGCCTTAGGTGCTTTTCATAATCCACCTTGTCAATTTGCATCCACTTAATCACCTATAATGAATTCATTATTTTATAGGTGTTGAGCCTGTTTTTATTTGCCTTGGGGCTTAGGCACTAGAAAGTTTTCATGTTTTGTCTACGCACACGAGAGTCCCCGCTGTCAGTCATTTTTATTGCAATTATTCATTTTAAAACATTTCCAGAGAATGTCCTAGGTAGCAGGTGCTTTGGAATGAAACAGAAGCAGTAACAGGATTTGGACATGATTGCATAACTACGGGTTCTTGCTGTCAGTGCCATGATGAGGCAGACGGTCATAGATTCATGCCTGAAGATCTTGATAATGTTTGCTGTGGACCTGTGAGGACAGGCTAGCTGCAGAGGTGGGAGGCTAGAGACACTTCTCTCTCTCTCTCTCTCTCTCTCTCTCTCTCTCTCTGTCCACTTTGGGATTTCCAGACAGTTCCTGTTAAAATATCTCAGCAGGCATTTGTTCGTCTTCCAGTTAAAAGTCACTGTCGTGTCATTTTGGATTACTTCTGTTCTTTTGTTGGAGCTGGGGTATGTAACTCTGGTTGGCCTACAAGTAAACTCACTCTGTAGATCAGGCTGGCTTCACGTTCACTGATCTACTTGATGCCTCTCACACCTGAATGCTCGGGTCATGCCGGCCTTATTGTTGCCTTTCCATTTCTTCCTTGTCCCAGAAAGAAATGGGGTAAGTGACTTGCTTTTCTACTTCATGAAACATTCCTGGTCACTATAATACACAGAGAGTTCATGTTAACCAAGGAGTTCCATGAAGAGTGAGGAGTCCAGCCTGTGATTTGGAATATACAACAGTAACTTCTCTGGGACCCCAGCATAACAGACAAATAAGAAAAAGATAAACACTCCAGTTAGAACAATAGCCACGTGACAAGAGCAGGAACTTTACAGTAGAGGCATGAACTATAATTAAACATAAAATAATTTTCAATCTAAAAGGAAATTAAAAGTAAATTAAAGCCACAATATAACACTATGTTCTTCACCTTAGGGAAAAGTCGCTAATTTTATGTGCCAACCCCTGTTGAATAATGATAATAGAAATATAAACAATAAGAATACAAAAATTTCTTTGGGATACAAGGTGATAGCTTCTCTTTATGTTGACCTTGTGTCTACAAGCCTTTTTCTCCATAGACATTCATCCTGGAGAAAACTGCTCCTATCCGTAACAGCATATATTTGGAAATGCCCAAAAGTCTACAGGCGAAGCGACAGACTCCTCATGGTGCTGCCAGGCAGTGAGCATGGGACAGCAGAGGGAACCTAACACAGCAGTCACGCACAGACATTGGGGAGGAGCACAGCAGACGGAAAGAACATTCTGTCATGTGTTATATTTACTAATGTTCAAAAGCAAAAGCCACCAGCCTCTCATTTAGAGATATGAGTCTGCTCTATAGCATGACCTTTTATTTTAAAGTGTTTTTCTTTGGTGGGTCTTCCTGGCACGTAGGCCTGCACACTGTGCAGGTTTTTCTCGGAGGCCAGGAGAGGGTGACTGTAGCTGTAGATGGTTGTGAGCCGTTATGTTGGTGCTGGGAATGGAACCCAGGTCCTCCTGGAGAACAGCCAGTGCCATCTCCTCTAGCCCCTCACATGATGTTTTTCAAACGCCAAGTGGTTATTTGTCAGGATGAGGAAAGAAATGAATCCAGAGCTGTGCGTAAGTTTGGAAATATTATAACTCTTTTAGTCTCTTGCTCTCTGAATGGTTACATACATTTTATTAATGAGGATTGTTTATGTTTTACAAAACCATTTCTTGTATCTTCTGCCTTATAATGTATATATATATATATAATATTTTAAAAATTATGTGCATTTATTTATGTGCAAGTGAATGTGCGTTTTCGTATGTGTGAAGGACAGGAGATGATTTCAGGTGTCATTCATGAAGAATACCATTACTTTATTTTCAGACAAGGTTCTGCACTGGATAATAATGCAGTATTTTTTTTAAATGAAATGATAATTGACTTTTCCTTGGTCAAAGAAAGCATCATTCCTGAAATGACATGAGACTTTGAGTTCTTTCCACAGGTTTGCCTAAACTCCTGGTGACTTTTCCAGCGTCCTTGGCTCTCCTGTGTGACCTGAGGCATGCAGAAGACAACTGTGAAGCTAGCAGCTACCCCTACTTGCAATGCGATTTGACTGTCTCCATGGGGACAGAGAGACTCCCTGGATCCTGGCCTTATGTCTTCCTTTGTGAAGAGAGTTCCCAGTGTCTCTTCGTACCAGACCACTGGGAAGAGCTGGCCCTTCCATCCTTCTCAGGCCTCTTCCTCAGGTAGCTCCATCTTTCCTGCCCTCTTTGACTTTCCCCCCAGCTCATGGCCACTGGGCACCCCAGAGCCACCAGAAAGCACAGGCAGGGTGGCTATGGCCTCCGGGCCTCCGACTCTTTCAGAGGGGCCGTTCCGTCATGGATTCCAGCCAGCCTCCATATCAAAGCATCTCCGTCTTTTTCAAGTGTTCAAGGGAACATCTGAAAATATGCCCAGTAAACAGCTCACTTTGTTCTTGCTTAGATTTTAATATTTATCTTCCGATCCAAAGCAACATCTGGTGAATGCCAATGGGGAGAAAGATTAGACGTTATGAAAAACAGAAGGCTTCCCCTCCTTTCCTTTTTTCTTTTCTTTCCAAACAGATTCACAAGTATGAAAAAAAAAAAATCACAGAGAAATCCGGCAGATTGCACAATGTTTATTCAAAAGAAGGGGGGTTATACCCTGGAATTATTGTAGATCTGGGTTTTTAGATGCTATAAACTCATAAGGACCCCTTGAGTTTTTTAAATAGAAAAAAAACAAAACAAAACAAAACAAAAACACAATCTAACAAGTAATACCATGACTGTCTAGAGCCAACCGCTTTTCTAAGATGATTTTTTAAAAGGCGTGAGCATGTTGGTAAGTTTGCGTGGCCTTGATTCCAGCCGGCAGTTGAGTTCCTACGCAGGCCGATATCTTAGCACCGAACATTGCCTGGTGTCGTGACTGCTCGTGGGATAGAGTAGCTCCAACTGACTTTTTAACGAAGACTGGTTTTTCTCATTGCGATATAAAACCAAACAAGACCGGTTGCCTGCAGTGGAGGAATAACTAGTTCTTTCCATGGCCGTCTGATTTTGTGATGGCCTGAGCAGTCCGACTTGCTAGGAACTTGTCACCAGAGATTTGTGGTCAGCCAGAGGAAAAGAAGCACTTCCTTGGCTGCTGCAGCCCCAAAGGGTCGCACGTGCCTTGGAAAGGTACCATGGGAAATGAGAGCCCCGAGGTTTTACTCAGGTGAAGCCAGGTCTCAGAACTCACTACTCTGTCAGCAGGTCCTGTTGCATGGATTCCCGGAACTTTACTTTTTGGATATCATAAATGTCACTCTGGGGTTCTTCTATGTCCTTCCTCTTCACTGTCAGAGGTCTCTGAAGCAACTGCGTCTCAGACCCCATTATAAGTTGTACCCTTACTTAGAAGTATATTCTCAGTCTCCTGAGAATCTTGCTATTCTGGGTATTGCTATGTGCCAAGTTGAGATTGAATTCAAGCTCTTTGACTTAAACACAGTTGACCTTTCATGTTAAAGAGGACAGGGGAAAGGCTCTTGGTGGCTAGAGGGAAACAGGTACATCTTTGAAGTACAGTTTGGTAAATTATTAATCAAAACCATAGAATTATACCTACTCTATGTCCAAGGAATTCCATTCCTAGGATTTTGTTTTAAGAAAGTAGATAGAAGTGTGTGATACTAACAAACAATGATGATCTTTGAAGTTAATATCTTAAATAAGTTTGATAATATGGCCAAATGGTATGGCACTAAGAGACTTTACAAGAATGCTGTAGAATGTGTAATAGGAAATGCTTACAATACACCCGGGAGTGAAAACCACACATCCCAAAGCAGTGCCGTAGGCGACTCCTGTTGTGTGTATTGTGTAGACACCGATAGATGATTGGAAAAGCAAAGGGGGAGAGGTGCACCGTGTCTGCCTGTGGTGGCCACACTGTTGATGACATTTATCTTCTTTGCTTTGTTATTGTGTCTTTTTCTGTAGAACATGTGCTGATTTAACAACTAGAAGGCACACAATAAATTCTGCCAGGGGCGTTAAGGAAATTGGTTAGCATATAACTTGCCCACTTCCGTTTGCGAATATACAGTGCTATTTCCCAGGGTCTTCTCACAGAACCCACTTCCGTTAGATGTCGTATCGCTTTGGTAGAACTTACATCGGGCATTATGCCATTTGGCAAAGGCAGATAGATGTATCTGTGGCAAAACTGTGCCCTGTGCATCCACCCATCCATCTGCCCATCCACTCTTCTACCCCACACCTCCTCCATTTTACAGCGAGTGCTACTATGTTCTCAGTCTAGGTGTTGTGCCAGGTGACTCAGTGGTGAGAGGTTACACATGTCACCAACCTTAAGAGGATAAACTATGTCACAGCAGACACAGTGATCATGTGTGATGAGTGCTATGTACTTACAAGGTGTTCAGACTCTTTAGACATCTTGCTTAGGGGAGCATTTCTAAAGAGAGAAGGTGTCGCTATGGAAATCCAGGTAGTAGAGACAGCAAGAAGAAACTTACCACAGAGTTTTATGACCCACTCAGCGGCCAGCTGAGCAGGAGCAGAGTGAAAGGAAAGTGGCTTTAGGGAGGAAGGGAAAGCCTCTAGGAAATATGGGAAGTTCTCAAAGAACTTTCAGTTCTCTATTCAGTGAAGATGAAGTCATGTTCCAAACCCTACAGTGAACCCATGGCAGTGTTGGGAGTGGATCCTGAGGCTCTCGGCTCACGATGCACTCCGTATGTTTTCTGTCAGCATCTGCGATGAAAGCCTTGGTGGAGGTGTGTGTGGGGAGAAAAGCCAGATCAATGCAAAGCAAGTTCTGCTAAAGTGGGGAAAGAAAACTCCTGAAGGAACATTTACTACTTATGCCAAAGAGTGTAGACAGAACTTTACCTCTTTTCTTTAGGATCCGATGGCATCCAATGGAAGAGCAATAGGTTGAAAGTCTATAATCCTAGGTTCTAGAACTGTTATTACTGTGTTTTAATGGAACATTTTCACTACATTCTCTTAAATATTTCTGTGTATGCTTCTGTATCTATAGTCATGTCAATATCTACATACTTATTGACATCCCAGTTTATTTGTATATTTCAATTTCTTTTTAGATCTGATCAGCTCTATCTCCTCATTCATAAAATCCCTATAAAGGAAAACACAGAATGATATAGTGTTTTCCAAACTTGAAAATTTTGTAAGCGTAAAACTATTTTTTTTTTTTTATACAGGGGCTCACTTTTTAGCACAGGGTGACCTCACAATCTGCCTGCCTTGAAGGTCTGTTTCAGATATCACAGCTTATCTGCAATTTTAGCAATGGCTTTTATATGACAAACATCTCTACTGAGGTAATCAGAGACAGGTTATAAAAACAAAAAGAAGAAGAAACTGTAAGCCACCAGAAGGAGGTTAGCCTTCCAGAACAGAATAGAGAAGACAATGTGTTGGTAACATGGAAATTCAAGGAGGTTATGGCACCTTGCCTCGGTTAACCCATACCTTTGTTGTGGAGGCCAATGACAGAGAGGGATGGTGGGCAAATATTTCTCCGATTATGTATGGGAAAAATGGAGAATTCTGGGGGGTTCAGACAACTCATCTTGACATTGTCCCTGACAAACCTGTGGGAGAGATTATTGATCTGATGGTTTACGGGCCTTCAGAATTAAAATCCCTTGTCTGGGAGCAAACTCACGTGGAATGCGGTTGTGTGGTAGACCAGCTTCGTTTCTCTCAGATAGGCTCATAAGTTATTTATGATGTTAAAAAAAAAAATGTGATGTATGGTGGAGGGAGCTTTTTACAAACAAGTCTAACCAGCCTTGTGAGAACGCTCCAGCTCAGCCACAGAGAAGGAAACAGAAGCGAAGAGGACAGAAGAGCGTGCGGTTCCTCAGCCCTGCAGTGGCTGGACAAGCTTCAGATCGCTCTGAAGTCGGGTCTTTGCAAAATCCGTTTTTTGTTTTTTGGTTTTTTTTTATTCCCATACTTTCAAATATCACACAGCATTTTAGTTTTCTCCGTTTTATTTTTAATAATTTTAAATTTATTCTTCAGAAACGTTATAAACATTTACAATGTGTTTTGCTCCTATCTGCCTCAAACTAACTCTCTCTGGCTCCCCCTGGAGACTCTCTTACACATCTCTACTCAAGCGCGGGTGATCTTTTTGTTTGTTTGTTTGTTTTTGTTTTTGTTGTTTTGTGGATTTCAGTTTTTGGTTTTTGTTTTCTGGAGACATTGTTTCTCAGTGTAGCCTTAGCTGTCCTAGTCTTGCTTTGTAGACCAGGCTGGCCTGGAGCTCATAGAGATCTGCCTGCTTCTTCCTCCCTGAGTGCTGGGATTAAACAATCATGAGCTACCACACCCAGCTCTCTTTTCCTTTTTAAAATAAATCACAAAGTCCAATTGGTGCGGCCCATACCTACAGGTGTGGGGCCACCTGTGGAAACCTAGGCCATGCAGTGCACCAACAGCCACGCTTTCTGCAGTGAGCAACAGCCAGGAGCTGCTCAGCCTAGGGCAGAGCCATAGGGGCCTTTCCCCTATCCCGGCTGCAATTTTGAGCGTCTTTATCTTGTGCAGATAACCACATTTCCGTGAGTTCTTATGTGCAATGGCCATGTCCAGTCCAGAAGAAAGCATTTCACAGCTCCCTTTTTCATCCTCTGGTTCTGTCTGTCTTTCTCCCTCTCTTCTGAGATGTTCCCTGAACCTTGGGTGGACCCACTTAGAGTTGAGAACCTAGACCCATTTATTCTCAGCGCTTTGGCCGGTTATGAATTTCTGAATTAAGAGAATCGTTCTGCAAAAACGATTCTGACCAATGCTGAGAACAGCACAAATCAGTGTAAAAATGTTTAGAAGGCGGTTTGACAATGTAACCATTTTTGAAGTAACAGTGTATTCCCCACTAAGACCCGAGATCTTCCCCAGACATAAGCTTTTGGCCAGGTATACTTTTTGTTGTTTTAGAACTGATGCTACTTTGCTTTTCTTCTCTGAATCTTGCAGCAGGATTGGCATTCTGGGAGCAAACGCATTATATGTATCCAATGGCTGCATCTGCCTTCTAAATGCTGGTTTAACTGGCGAGATGATGGCATCTGATTTAAAACGTATTTCCACTATGGGTTCAAATAAGCGAGGAGTATCTAGAGTTGAACATGGATTCCGACATCTTAATAATAACCTAACTAGCACACAACTGCTACCCAAACTGGGACAAGCAAGCGTTGCATTTATTGAGAACTTACTGTATGCTTGGTTCTGTTCTAGTCATTTTATATCTTCATTGTACTCAGGTCTGTACCAACGCTACCAAGACAGGCACTAGATTATTAGTGTCATATTGATGGGAAGGATCTGTACTGGCAGTCCATAACAACACAGTTGCTTCCACAACTAACCTTTGTCTGCTAATGCTGCCCCAAGCCTCCACTGAATATATACAGTACAGTGAAACCTTCAGACTTGGGCATGCTGAGACTTTGAGATCCTTGCCATCTTCAAACAAACATCAGGCATGCAAAAGAACACAGTGCTAGGTGCCATGGGTAATAAATTTCTAATTAAAGGATTACAGAGCCTCAGTGGTCTGCTTAAACTGTGTTAATTTGATGACACTCTGTAAGTCTAGAACATGGTGATTATGGAAGCCATGTGTTTCCTACGTACAGCTGAGGGTATTTTAAGCAAGAAAGGAAGATTAAGCGCCGAGATGTGATAGTAAATACAGTCATTATTTCTAGCAATTTGTCTGAGGAACCATTTTGACATTGGTTCCAAGAAAGATGCTACAGTTTGACATGATTTATAGCCTCTGGGTTGGTGACCTTTGTCCTTCCTGCTGCTCCTTCTGAGATCCTTCAGATCCTGGATCCTGCCATTTATCTGGCTCATGCTCATTCAGCACTTGCAAACCTGAGGGTCCAGCTTAGGAAGCAGGACACCCCAGCTCTAATCCTGACCCTGAATAAATTTGTGTTTGGCTTTATGCAAATCCCTCTGATCTCTTTGGGTTACCTACTTCCTACTTCTGCCTAATTTACAGGCTGAAACGAGACCTTGCATATGAAATTGGAGAGAAGTACGAGACATCATGCATTATTATTACTAATAATCTTCGAGTTAGTTGCAACAATGCCTCAAGCCAGGATTATTCTTGAATAAATATCACACCTGTTGGGGACACTACTCTTTAATATCCATACCATCACCTCCTCTAGACTGCATATTTTTAGACTCTTAGTAACTCTGTGCTGCTGTTCTTCATTTCAAGTCCAGTCTACCTTCTCTCCTTAAAGCAAAAGGACTTTCCAAAGTGAGTTCTGGGATATAACTGGTACATATATCGCGTCTCCTTAGTCTGGGCTGTTGAGTAAGTTTAATTAATTTAGTAAGTTAATGTTCTACTGCTAGCAACAGAACCTCATTGCCATCAGCTGGGGAGAGGGAATTGAAAGCCTAAATGAGCTCATTTTTTCACAGTTGGAATTAGGGACCAGTTAGCCAGTTGTGAGGGTTTTCCAATTTCTTCATCTGCCCTGGGGGGACTCAGGCAATTCACTCCATTTCCCCCCCACCCCAACACCAAGTGTGAATAAGATCAGGAAGAGGTACAGGGATAAGAAAAAAAAAAAAAACTCCAAAGAAAAATAAAGAAAACCAGCTCAGTTACTTCCATTTTTAGAACTGAAAGTGCTGTCTGGGAGCTGCTTGCTGGGTGGGGCTTGGGGAGCATCTGCTCATGTGCCTTATTTGGAAAGGAAGAAAGAAAGGCCTCCTTGAAGGATATTTAACTGTGTGCGTTTTCATTGCTGGGTGAGCAGATAAAGGAAAAACAAACAATAAAAGAATGGAAACAAAATTACAGAAATTTGCAAAATTTGACAAATGGTGGCCTGTAGTTGCCACAAGCTAATGGCTTGCAATGATTAATAAGAGTAAAAATAATTGCATTTCATTAAGATTGATGACACCCCATTTAACCTCCCCTCTTGTTTCAGCCCTAAAGTGGAAAGAGATGAAGTTCTCATCTATAATAGCTCCTGTAACATTACCATGGAAACTGAGGCAGAGATGGAGTGTGAGACGCCTAATCAGCCAGTTACCGCCGAGATCACTGAAATACAGAAAAGCCGGGGCCAGAACACTCAGGTATAATCAAATCTCTTTTACAGACTGATTCAAACAGCTCAAATTAAATTTGTAATATTGTGTACATTAAAAAAAAAAAAACAATTTAGTCCAAATGGCAGCGATATATAATATTAAATGCTCTCAAAGTTTGAGCAGCTGATCCAGTGCTCAGCATCTGAATTCGTAGTTAACTATGGTTAATCATATATTTTCTCAAAAATAAATGAGCACTGCCTGGCTTCTGTGAAGGTGAACTCGGAACCTCTGCCACATTTTGTCCTGATTTTTCCTGCAAGCATGTTGGTGGGCGGGGGCTCTTCTCTGTTTTATTGCTTGATAAACTAAATAGCCCACAGTTTAACCAGGCCCTTCTGGAAAGCTTCCAAATCGTTCAGCCATCTTCAGCCTTCAGGACAATAATGTCGCGTCTATCTGGTTCAGTTCTGTTCTGTGAGGGAAAGGACTGTGAACATCAACCTCAGAGGAGATGTCTCAGAAGCTGGAAATAAGAAGGGCCAGAGGCCATCTGGTCCAGCCTTTCAATTTCAATGCATCCCATTTAAACCATTGGAACCACTCCTTCCACGTGGCTCTCCTCACACTGTGTTCTTGAAGTCCCCAGTGAGAGATTTCACAGCCTCCCAAGGGAACTGGCTAGAATTGAAATCAGAAGCTCAGAGTACTTTGGAAATCTATCAGATAATCTCTTACAATTCCCCAGGCTTCTCACTGTGCACAGGCCAAAAATAATATTTATTGAGCACCTACTCCCTTAGGTGCCTTTCTTTTCTTTTTTTCTTTTTTTTATAAAGGCAATCCTTAGGTCATCTTGTCTTTGTCTCTTTTATTTGGTACAAACATTTATTAAGTGCCTATTATTTACCTCACAGTGTTCCAGATCCTTTCATGTACGCTGTTTGGTTCAGTCCTTCCCAATCCAGATCTATACGTCTTTGGCCTGTGATAAATGTTATCACGTAGGTTTTGTATTTCTGCTGAAAATGGGTGTAGTTTTGAAGAATCTGTCTTCTGTCCTCCCTATACTGTGCCCTGTCTGTCCCCATACCCAGGGGTCTCTATGCTCGTCTTTTCCTGTCCCCAGCTTTCTCATTCCCCAGAACCTTCCCTTCAGGTAGCTGCCCAGTGTCCTCACTTCCTTTTTTATGGTCTCCGCCCAAATGCCTCTACCTTCCAGCCCACAGCTCACGTTGACTTCCAGACCCACTGTCCTATAATGCAGGCTCCGCTTCAGTCTTTGCTTCTCACTCAGCTGTCAGGTGGGGCTTACGGGACACTTAGCCATGTTCAGTCTCTCTCTAGTTCCCCTTCTCATATGCATTTAAGTTGTTTTCCTGCCCTTTGCCCTTTTTCGTGTCCCTTTCCCTCCTGATAAAAACTTTTCTCTTTCCAGTAAGCCCCCCCTCTCCTTCGTGCCTTTTCTTTTGCACGTGACCACTGAGTTTCCTGCATCATGTGCATGACCATAGGTAGGATGTTATTTACATGGACAACTAGTCAGTGGCTGCACCGCTGAAAATGACACCTTCCGCCGCAAACCATTAACTATCGGTACCCCTTTATGGAGAAGAAGGGCCTGATGAGATGTCCTCCACCCATCATGAAATGTTGAGGGGCTCAATCTTGTACAGGCAACCGTAGCTTCAGTGAGATCATGAGTACGGCAGCCCTGTCATGCTCAGAAGGCATCATTTTGTGATGCCTCCCTGTTCTCTGCCTCTTACATTCCACCCTGCCTCTGCAAAGATCTCTGGGCCTTGATATATGGCTCTTGTTTAGTGCCAAACAGTACACTAATTCTTATTCACGCCACCAATCATAAGTCTCTGTTTTAAGCACCTTGGCCTCACTTTCTGTCCGAGTGGATAATAGTCTAGTGTTCTTGGCCTTTTAACATAAGCAAATTCTGGGCAAAGGAGGCAAGAGGAAAGTAATCATATTGGTTAAGTGCCTGAGCTTTGGAGCTCTACTACCAGATTTGAATACACTACTCACCTCAAGAAAATTATTTACCCTACCTGTGTCTCAGTTTTTCCATTTGTATAGTGGGGATAATAATTGTAGCTACCTGCTCAGGCTGTTGTGAGCCTAACTGCATATAAGACACTGAAAACTTAATCACACACACAGCAAGTATCCAGTGTTATCCAGTGACAATTCAAGAAAATGGTTGTTGAATTATTTATCACAGTACTTGCTGCTTCGGCCAGATAATTTTACCTCTTAGATTTCATTAACATTTTTTTTTGAACGGTTCATAGTCTAGTTTTGAGATTTGAAAGATCTTTAGATGCTTCAGTTATTTTAAAACCCTTAAACAATACACACATATTGAGTTCAGGTACCTCTGCTATGCTCTATGGAATGGTGTCTTGGCTGTTAAGGAATAGCTGGATATTGAGGTTAGGGAAAGGTAAAGTTTATAAGAAGGTACCTAGGGTTGATATATCCCAGTTCAGTGGATCTTTGGGTATCACCCAGACTAGCATTTCAGAGTAACTAAGACTCATAAGGACAGATGATTTGATAAAGATCATTTAGCTCTGTATTTGACTTCACATCCATGTAGCCATAAGCCATATGTGGAGAAAGTAAACCCTTGCTCTTTAGGAACTGGGCTCGGAGAGAATGAGAGCATGTCTGAAAAACTTACTAGGCTAAAGCAATGTATAGGAAACTCCACTCCTTAGGGGTGAGGGAAGTATATGGCACAGTTGTGGCTGTAGCATATGGTAGTGGTGATGGTTTTAAAACTATGGCGTCAGAGTTTTAAACAGACTATTAGCAGAGCCCTTTCATGTAGCTAAGAGGACATGGGAACAGTAGAAGAGAGTTAGAGCAGAATCATCAGAATTTGAGATCTGTGTTAATCTTAGCAGGTTCCTAACTAATCTAACAAGGGTATAGGACACAATTTTTACATACTGATTGTATTTATATATAGGGAGCTGGGGAATATCTGTGTGGCTTAAATGGGCATCCAGTTGTCCAGGGCCCAGGAAAAATATAGTTCTAGGTAATGGGAAACTTGTTAATCCTAGATTCAGGTCTCTGGCGGGGTGGTTTGTTTTGCTTTAGGAAGTGGATATCATGAAGGCCACAATTAACTAAGTGGACACACAGTTGATTTATAACCAAGGCCAGTATGCTCTGAGAGTAATAGGTCCCCGGTGACATTCTTATCCATGACTGAATGTGTGCTTTCTCTATTCTGGCCTTGGGAATCTTTGTTAGGATGCAAACTAACTTTGTTTCAGTCTAGCTTGGGAGAAGTACAGCACTGACAGACGTTTAACTGAGACAAGTACAAGTCAGTTAGCAGTGGAAAGACCCCGAAGTCAGAAGAATCTGTGAATGTTGGTTCTCTCTTGCTGTGTGAGTAGTTATGAATATATTTATATGTTTGTGAAGGATATCTAGGGGTATTTGATACATGATTCATAATGTGAATTTTACAAGACTCACAGTATTAGCATAGCTTGTCTTTGGAACATTTTAATTCCAATATTTGTCAATGGGCTGACACCTCTCCTTAGGCCCTCATCTTTGAAGGAGTTCTTTGTGTCGCTGTGTTTGGTTCTGTGGTTGTCAATATGAGGTCTTAAGAGGGGAACATAAACTAAAGAAAAATTGTTTGTCTAGGGATAGCAGATGGATTTGGTCCATTGTATATAGCAAGGCTGGTGTTCAACTTGAGCAAGCCTGAGACAGCTGTAGAACTCTCTGACAAGTTCGGAGGGAAAAAAAAAAAGGACGTGGATAGCAGCTTTCTCTTCATTTCTGCCTCCAGGAAATTCTGCCAAGTTCACCCTACTCATTCAGTCATTTGCCCCAGTAGTTTGAGGGGTGGCTACTTGAAGAGCCTTCCCTAAGAGGAAGTAATTTCTAACATTTGATTCTAGAAACTTGTATGTACTAAAATGCTAGTTGGTATGAGAATAAAATAAAGACATGTAATTTGGTACAAGAATAAATAAAAGTATACAAAATTCAGAAAGTTTACCCGCCCTGTGCGTACTCTGAAAGGTGATTTGAGAAAGTGTAAGATGATTCCAAGAAAATGTGACATGAGATTCAGAAAATAACGATGAACAGAAAACCAGAAACACAGCAGGAGCAACATAAAAGTTGTTGACAGTACACCTCTGAACTTAATATAGTTCTTGCTGTACATATTTGTGCATTTGTATATATGCACTTGTGCATGTACATGGGAAAGTTAGAGGTCAAATTAGGTTTCTTCCCTCATGCACTGTCTACTTTGCTTTTTCAAACATGGTCTCTCACTGGCCTAGAGCTCACTAAGAGGGCTCTGCTGGATGGCCAGAACCTCCAGAGGATACACCTTCTCTTCCTCATTGGAGCTTAGATTCCAAGCCCTTGCCACTTTTTTTTTTTTCAAGTCAGGGTTTCACTGTGTAGCCCTGGCTATCCAGGAACTTGCTCTGTAGACCAGGCTGGCCTCCAACTCAGAGATATATCTGCCTCAACTTCCCAACTACTGGGCTTAAAGGTGTGCACCCCACCCCCACCCAGCATCTGGCCTTTGGTTTGTAAACATGGATTTTGGTGATCAAACCAGATCCCCCTGATTGCATGGCAAGAACTTTATTCACTGAGCGGTTTCTCCAGCCCCTTATCACAGTTTTCAAGGATGGATTTCTTACCCAAAGAAACAGTGACATCCTTCAAGTAGATATAAAGAAAAAAAAAAAAAAAGAAAGTGTAAGTCCTGTATTTGAAGAAATGAAGAGACAAACCTCAGTACATGAAAATAAAATGTAAGCAGGAATAGTCTCAAAGGAGAATTCAGAAAAAAAAAAAAGGAGAAAGACCAATCACCTACTAGAACCCCCAAAACTTTGAACCTAGAGGCAGTTAGAGACCAGAAATTGAGCACAAGATAGGACACTGTTAGTTACTTTTTTCAATGCTGCAACCAAATACCTGAAGCAAGTTGAAGAAGGAAGTACTTTTGGGCTTACAGTCTGAGGTAATACAGTCCAACACAGTGGGAAGTGGAGGTGTCAGGAGCGTGAGGCAGCTTGTGCACTGACATATAGCCAGGCTGTCAAACCTCCAAGCCTACCCCTGGCAATTTATTTCTAATAAATTGCCTTCTAGAGGTTCTACGAGTTCACAAATAGAATCATTATCTATTCACCAAGTGCTTGAACACAGGAGCCTGTGGGAACATACCACATTCTAACCACAACAGACACCTAAGGGGGTCACCTGATGTCTACAGGGGAAGTCGTATCTCTGAGGAGTTCCATTCCTATCCCTACTCAGCTGATCCCTCCCACTCAACTGCATAACAGCTACCTACACTCCCCCTCCACGAAGCAGGCGCATGATTTCTGCAGAAAATACACTGGCAAGACTTGTGTTCTCGGACATAACTGAGATGCGGGTGACCAAGGTAATTCGTTTTCTCGCTAAGGAAAAGTCTATACTGCCATTCCCCACTGAATTCAGTCCTCCAGCCGACCCTGGAATCTTTGCAAATCGAATTCTGCTCGTTGCAGAAAGGACACTGAGTGATGTTCGTGTGGGGAGGCTGAAGCAGAGCGAAGACCCACAGATACCACATTTGGAAGCCTCATGACATCCACTTAACACAAATCCTTCTCTTTTTTAAGATTTAGATTTATTTTTATCATTTTAAGTGTGTGAGTGTTTTGTCTGCATGGACATCTGTGCACCACAAGTGTGCCTAGTGTCCTACGAGCTAGTGAGCTTGCGTGGAGCTGCTGGGAATCATACCTGCCTGGGCCCTTAGCAACAGCAAGTGTCCCCCAGGAAGTAAGATTTGGCAGACTTATGATTTGGGCCAAAAGCACACTAAGTTTCAGATTTATCTCCATGCTGTAAACAAGTATAAAGCTAGCCAAAATATATTTCAGGAATAGGCTAAGAGACGGCAGAAGCGTGTCCCTGGTGAGCAACCGACACACAAGGACCATGGCTTTCCTCCTGGAGGCACAGCTCAGAACGCCTCAGGGTATGAGTACTCTCAGAGATACAGTGCCAGTGGGTTCAGCATTAAGATGTTGGAGTCCGAGGCTGCTGCTGCTGCCGGTGGCGGTTATAGGGGAGGGTGTGAGAGCAGAGGGGCAGGGCCAAAATGGAGCTTCTGATGTCTGAGCGGGATGTCTTTGGCACTCTCGTCAAGGGATCTGGCAAACAACAGCTGCTGAGACGTCAGGGGCGTGCCGAGGCTCCAAAAACCCACAGCAGTAAAATACTCTGGGGATTTCAAACGGTGACCAGGAAGACCGGAGAGACATCATTCAGCTTTCTTTTGGTGACTACAAAATACCTCACAGACCAATAAATGTTTGATGTTTGGCTGGTGAAATCACTACCATCCCTCCCCCAGCTCTGTGTGTGTGTGTCTGTGTGTGTACACGTGTGTGTAGTATGTGTGTACATGTGTGTAACGCGTATACGTATATGTGTTTAGTGTATGTGTATGTATGTGGAGTGTGTGTATATGTATGTGTGTGGTATATGTATACATGTGTGTGGCATGTATATGTGTGTGTGTGTGGTGTATATGTGCGCATGTATGTATTATGTGGGCATGTGTTTGTGTACCTATGGAGGCGTTTGTGTGTATGTGTTGTTTGTATCTATGTGTCTGTGTGTGTATGTGCACGTGTGTGTGAGTTGAGTAAGTGTATGTATGTGGATGTGTGGTATGGACACATGTGGAAATGTGCGTGTGAAGACGTGAGGCTGACGTCAGGTGTCTACTTCTTTCTTTTCTTTCTTCACCAAGCATCTGTCTCTGCCTCTGGAGCTCACAACCTCAGCTAGTTGAGCTAGCCAGCCCTGTCTTTGTTTCCCAAGGGCTGGAACTACAGGGAGCCACCACGCTTGCTTCTCTGCGTGTTCTGGGGACCGAGCTTTCATCCTCACACTCTGGCTGTACCCACCGAGCCATCTGCCAGCCCCCAACAGTTTACATTTTTAAGTTCATTTGGGCTTCTCAGTACATTTCTACCTCAGGATATTCATTTCCTTAAAACTAAAGAATTTATTTTCTTTTGTGATATCCCATAGTACTTTATTATACTTGTCTCATGGAATTTATCTCTTTTATATATTTAGATTGCTGCCTTTATTTAAATATCCTATCTCCCAGCTAGACAATAAAACTCACTGACAGGGAGACACACGTAAGGAATGAATAGGTGAAGGAAAATACCTGGTTTGGACGACTGATCAAAAAGCAAACCAAGCCGCTCAATCTAATTCCAAACTTGTTTAAGGAGAATGTCCTAGAAAAGTCCCACTAGTCAGTCATGGCAGCATTCATCATTTTCTTTAAGGTATGTGGGTGTATCCAAAGACAGAAAAGTCTAATTAATTTTGTTTTTCCTATTACAGAAATCCAAAAACAGCTTTCCCCTTTATTTTATTTTATTTTATTTTATTTTATTTTATTTTATTTTATTT